>NC_133795.1:45468687-45541187 GCF_043250625.1 Sebastes fasciatus | reverse complement strand
TACCTGGACAGGCAGTAACTAAAGCTGTCAGATAAATGTAGTGGAGTAAAAAGTACAATATGTACCTCTGAGATGTAGTGGAGGAGAAGTAGAAAGTAGCAGAAAATAGAAAAAACTCTTTGTACTTTGTATAAAAAGTGCAAGTACCTCAAATTAGTACTTAAGTACAGTACTTGAGTAAATGCGCCGCCACCACTGACTACTAGACTCTAACCGCTCTATTTCTCTGTCCTCGCCCACCTGCAGCCCCGCAGCAGTGATAAGAAGTCTGAGCTGCTGCCGGCTGACTGGAGCAGCAACAAGGAGCTGTACAGTCTGAGATATAAAGACAAAGACAGGGACACCCAGCTGCTGCTCAAAGCCATCGCTGTCGACTCCACGCTGATCTTCAACCTGATGGTAGGAACAGCCGACTAACGGATGGGGAAATGTTTTAGATTGATGCTGATTGGTTGATGTTGGAGGAGACTCTGCAGACAGACAACAAGCTTACATAAATAGAACATATTCCCATGATGTAATCCACCAAATCACCCTTCAGGATGTTCCCTTACTAATGATTCAATTCAGAATGACAAAAAACGGTTTAATAAAAACGGCGTATGTATAGTAAGTAGCCTATAGACTGCTGCATACGTAAAGAAGATCGGCTTTTCTCCTGCTCCAAACTATCGTTATTAAATCGGCCTTTAAAAATCCACTATCGGTAGTCCTCTGATATGGACATGACCTCTGACCTCCATATTGCCCATTGTGTTTACATGGTTGTTTACATCAGAATGTTACCAACATTTTATGAACATGATGTCAGAATAAACAGCAGGGTTTAGAAGACGTTGCACATGTTTGTTAACCGAGTCTATTTTATTTCTTGTTATGGTTCTGTGGTTTTATTTGATTTATGTTTTATTTATTTAGAATATTTTAACATTTATTCACATTCCAATTCCAACGTCTGATTATCTTTAAGAATTCAAAGTTCAGTTCAAGCATTGCTCTTTGAAAGGATGTACTTTGATTATTATATTATCTGTATATCAGTGATATAAAATGGTCGTAAAAATGACAATAATATCGTTTATCACAATTATTTCTGGGACAATATATCGTCCAACAAAAGTAGTTATTGTGACAGGCCTACGTCTGGGACAGTCAGTCAAACGACTACAGAAAGACACGCAAAACTACTACAAAAAGATACAAACTACTACAAAGAGGTGACTACAAAGGGACGACTACAAAGAGACGACTATAGAATGATTACCAAGAGATGCAAACTACCACAATAATACACAACAACGACTACATAACGATATGCAAAACAACTACAAAGAGGCACAAAACTACCACAGAGACACAAAACAACTACACAAAGATGCAGCCACATTTAGTGTCTCTTTCCAACAAGACGTCGTGCTACTATAAATGGATACTATAAATGGATTTTTCATATCAGAGCCCAGGGCTCCATGTCTCATAATCCGTCCATGCATCAGCCTGATATGTTGGGATCAGATGTATAGCAGGTATTGATCCTTTGCTGGTGTGTCTCTGTGGTTGTGTGTCTGTCTGTATGTGTTTGTGTGTGAAGAATTCCGGCACACAGCAGGTCTCAGACTTGACGGTGAACATCAGCGACCACGTGGATGCTGACCAGCTGCACACGTTTGACAGGTTGGTGTGTGTGTTTTTTCATAATGGTTCAGGGACTCATTTTATTGGCTTTTTGTTCGCTGGTGATGAAGAGTTGGGACCTGGCAACGACTAGGACTGTGACGATACACCCATCTCCTGATGCTATACTATCACCATACTTGGGTGCTGATTCAATATGTGTTGCGATTTTTAAGTATTGTGATTCGATATTGTGATTTATTGTGATATCGTGATTTACCACGAGACCATGGGAACAAGTTGAATCATACACTTCTAGGGACTTTTACTTTGGAAAATCTCTAAATGAATCCAGTAAAAATGTTTGATTTTCAGCATGTATGTAGTCAGAGATGTCCTGAAGTCAAATATATCAGGATCATTGTCAGGAATTATTTGATACATTTATTATCCAGCAACCCAAAAATCAAAGAATAAAGACATTTCCCTCACAGATTAGTGGTGATCCATGATCAGCTCCATGGGGGCCGTTTGAATGCAGAGAACATAAATGTCAGTATCTGGGTGCTCTACAGTTGTAGCGTCGGCCCATTTGACCACAGAGACGAGAGCGACGGCCGGCTGGACCGCACGTTACCGCGGTACGATAACGTTTCCTGTCCGTGACAGAGTTAGCATGCAGCTTTAGCCGTGATGTCTAGCTCTGCTTTTCCTGTCAATGTGTGAAACCCAAAGTGTTTCCATCCTTTACTGGATGTGTAGTGTTTACCACGCTGGATTTAACATGGGAGGGTGCAGGTCGTATCCACGCTGACCCTTCAACGTTTTATACTCTCTGAGGTTTGTTTTGGTTGACGGATACGGAACGGATATGACGTCACGTTACTCAGACTACAACAATAAAAGCGGTAACTTCCTTCTACCTCCACATAGACTCAAATTAAGCAAATATATCAATTCTGGCGTTAAAACATCTATTTAGAAATTGTAAAAAAAACGTGATACATACAGACGTAGGCAAAGTTGTTGGTAACGTTCCGTTAAAGAGAGAAAAACCCACAATGGTCATTGAAATAACTTGAAACTGACAAAAGTAATAATAAATAAAAATTCACTGAAAATTAACTAATGAAAATCAGATATTGTTTTTGAATTATGGTTCAGCAGAATCATTTAAAAAAACAAATTAATGAAACTGGCCTAGACAAAAATGATGGTAACATTAACTTAATATTTTGTTGCACAACCTTTTGAGGCAATCACTGCAATCAAGTGATTTCTGTAACTCTCAATGAGACTTCTGCACCTGTCGACAGGTATGTTGGCCCACTCCTCGTTAGCAAACTGCTCCAGCTGTCTCATGTTTGAAGGGTGCCTTCTCCAGACAGCATGTTTCAGCTCCTTCCACAGATGTTCAATAGGATTTAGATCAGGGCTCATAGAAGGCCACTTCAGAATAGTCCAATGTTTTGTTCTTAGCCATTCTTGGGTGTTTTTAGCTGTGTTTTGGGTCATTATCCTGTTGGAGGACCCATGACCTGCAACTGAGACCAAGCTTTCTGACACTGGGCAGCACATTTCGCTCCAGAATGCCTTGATAGTCTTGAGATTTCATTGCACCCTGCACAGATTCAAGACACCCTGTGCCAGATGCAACAAAGCAGGCCCATAACATAACCGAGCCTCCTCCATGTTTCACATTAGGTACAGTGTTCTTTTCTTTGGATGCTTCATCTCTTCGTCTGTGAACATAGAGCTGATGTGACTTGCCAAAAAGCTCCAGTTTTGTCTCATCTGTCCAAAGGACATTCTCCCAGAAGCTTTGTGGCTTGTCAATATGCATTTTGGAAAATTCCAGTCTCGCTTTTTTATGATTTGGTGTCCTCCTCGGTTGTCTTCCATTAAGTCCACTTTGGCTCAAACAGTGACGGATGGTGCGATCTGACACTGATATACCTTGACCTTGGAGTTCACCTCTAATCTCTTTGGAAGTTGTTCTGGGCTCTTTGGTTACCATTCGTATTATCCGTCTCTTCAATATGTCATCAATTTTCCTCTTGCGGCCACGTCCAGGGAGGTTGGCTACAGTCCCATGGACCTTAAACTTCTGAATAATATGTGCAGCTGTAGTCACAGGAACGTCAAGCTGCTTGGAGATGGTCTTATAGCCTTTACCTTTAACATGAAGGTCTATAATGTTCTTTCTGATCTCCTGAGACAACTCTCTCCTTAGCTTTCTGTGGTCCATGTTCAGTGTGGTACACACCATGACACCAAACAGCACAGTGACTACTTTTCACCCTTTAAATGGGCAGACTGACTGATTACAAGTTTGAAGACACCTGTGATGCTAATTACAGGACACACCTTAGTTTAACATGTCCCTATGGTCACATTATTTTCAATCTTTTCTAGGGCTACCATCATTTTTGTCTAGGCCAGTTTCATCAGTTTGTTTTTTTAAATGATTCTGTTGAACCACAATTCAAAAGCAACAGCTGATTTTCATTAGTTAATTTTCAGTAAATTTTTATTTATTATTACTTTTGTCAGTTTCAAGTTATTTCAGTGACCATTGTGGGTTTTTCTCTCTTTAACGGAACGTTACCAACAACTTTGCCTACGTCTGTAGGTGAATGGATTTTTTGTCCCATCCCTACCAACCACACATTTAAATAAAATCATCCATTTTAATTAGACCTAGTTATCCGGTAACGCAGAAAATCTGGTGTGTGTTTGTGACCCACGTACGTTGTGATCAGGTTTGTCTTCTGGAATTTTGATTATGATGCTTGCTGCTATTTATGAACAGTCAGTAGGAAACTAGTTGATGCCTGTTGGTTATACCCTGTTTTTCCTGACAGAGTGCTTTTAGTTTAATGTTTTCCACCACAGGATGCTCCATCATCACCTATCAGGAAACACAGGACAGCAGATCCGACTGTACACATGAGACTTTATTTTGATGAATGAAGTTAAAAGCAAGCTGTTCTCTTCAGTGTGTTCAAGGATACAGACAGTTTGTCAGAGAAGGTGAGGACTCAGCTGCTGCCGTCCCAGGACAGACCGACAGGACAGAGGAAGAGCCGGAGGGAGGAGGAGGAGGAGGCGGAGCAGAGACGAAGAAGGGAGGACAGCGACCCCCTCCGCATCCCCAACAGACAGCCTCGCCAGGGACCGCCGCCACACTGGTCTGTCTGTCTCCCTCTAAACTCACCTTTATATACACACTATTCTTATGTGTACCTTTCTGCTAACATATCTTCTAAAAGCAACAATAGCCCAAATTATATTCATATTTAATTACATCATTGTTGTCCAATTTTAGAACAGTGTATTTGCAGTTTTCTCATTTGCATTTCAACCACAAATACAAATGATAAAACAAAAAAATAAGGAAGTAAAGCACGTCTGGATTAAGGTGTTTTCAGGCTCACTTGCACCAAAATAGTTAATTATTGCGCTGCTGCATTTCCACGTTACACCCTCCACCAGGCAGCACGTAAAGTCTGTACTTTCCTCATATGTTTTCAGAATCATCTTGTAGTGCACGGCTGTAAAATGAGAAAGTTTGTGACGCCGCCGCCATTGTGAAATCTGGTGAAGGAACGCCAAGTTCCGGTCACATGACCAGAGCACAGCCAATAGGAACGCTGTCTCAATGAAATGACCTGTGATTGGTCAAAGTGTCCCGTCACGGGCTAGATTTTTTTTAAAGCCTTTCCACCTTCTGTGTGTACTTCACTCTGTCATTAAATCATAATAAATCATAATAAATCTAGCCTATAAGTATAAATAAATCTATCAAATGTCTGAAAAGTGTCGACTTGTCTGAGCTAGTGTTACACGTTGTACCGATAGATCCTCACATTTGAGAAACTGGGACCAGATAATGGTCGACATTTTTCTTTAAAAACAATGAATTGATTATCAAATTGCTGAGATGGATGTTTTGTTGATGTTGGTATTTTAATGGTTATTGGACAGTGTCATAGTCGTCTTTACTGAATATCTTTGTGTTCTGGACTCTCACACTCAAAACAAACTACTGATTTCACTTTTAGGAGGTTGTGATGTGCATTTTATAGAGCAGCTGATGAAAGATTAATCAAGAAAATGATCATGAAAGGAATCATTTGTTCAGCAGACACACACACACACACACACACACACACACACACACACAGTCTAGACGGAGGAGCTGTTGGTTGACTGCAGAGTAAATGAGGGCAGCTTGTGTGTGTGTAGATTCAATCTCTCCCCTCCTCTTCCTCCTCCCCCCCGTCCTCTTAGCTGTGACCCGATCAGATGAGATGCAAGGTGATGTCAGCACTTTATCGACCTCGCTGCTGTCGCCTCCTCGTCTCCAGAGGGAGGGAGGGTGGGAGGGAGGGAGGCATAGAGGGAGGGAGGGATGGATGGAGGGGAGGAGATAAAGATGGGATCACAACAATGACAGATGCAGTAAACCAAAATCTGAGAGAGAGAAAGTAAGAGAGACAGAAAGATGGAGAGAGGAGTGAAAGAGACGCAGAGAGACGAAGAAAGATGGATGAGGAAACAAAAACTGAGTCAGGGAGGAGAGATGGGAGATGGGAGTGAGGAGGAGGAAGAAGAGAGGAGAGAGATGACGAGGGATGAGTGTGAGGAGGAGGAGGAAGAGGAGAGGAGGGAGGGGAGAAGGGATGAGAGCGAAGAGGAAGAGGAGAGGAGAGAGAGGAGGACGGATGAGTGTGAGGAGGAGGAGGAGGAGGAGAAGGATGGAGGAGGAGGAAGAGGAGAGGAGAGATGATGAGGAGGAGAAGAGATGAATGGGAAGAGGAGGAGGAGGGATGAGTGTCAGGAAGAGGAGGAAGAGCAGAGAAATGGAGAGATGTTTCCAGCAGAAATCAGACCGTCTGTGTGATTGATTAATTAATTAATTAATTAGTAATTGTAATCCCTCCTGGGATAACTGGGATTATGAATGGGATATACAGTACAGTGATGTATAATGTTGAGTTATAGGTTTAGGGTTGTAATAAATTAAATTCTAGTGATCTGTGTCTGGATTCTGGGTCAAGTGTCAGGACAAATCAAATCTAACCATATCAATTATTATTATTATTAATGATTCATTAATCATGTGGTCAATAAAATGGGATGTTTTCAAATGTCTTGTTTTGTCCAACCAACAATCCCCAACCTCAAAGATACTCAACTGCAATGATATCAAATATAGCAAGGCAGCAAATATTTACAACTTTTAAAATAGTAATAGCAGCATTGATTGTGCTTGATAATGAATAATCAATGAAATAACTTTCTCTTTCCAGGCGAGACCCCGTGGTTCCCCCGTTCGCTGCTGGAGGAGCAGATCTGGATCCTTTCGGGTGAGTTGCTCTCTCTCCCTCATAATAAATCCTTACAAATTATTTTTATGGAAATCATTTTTGCAGATATATATATTTAAGCACTAGTGTGGTTTTTGTTCTAATCTGGGATTTTGAGGATGAGCAGACAGACAGCAGAGGATTACTGGCGCTGGTCCAGACGTCCTCTGTCAGCTGAATGTCAAACACAAATATTCAGGATGACGAGAGAAAATACCAAACCAGAGCAAGCTAGGAGCAGTCTGAACATTAGTCTGTGTTTATTCTTCACATTAGTCTGTGTTTAGTCTTCACATTAGTCTGTGTTTATTCTTCACATTAGTCTGTGTTTAGTCTTCACATTAGTCTGTGTTTAGTCTTCACATTAGTCTGTGTTTAGTCTGAACATTAGTCTGTGTTTAGTCTGAACATTAGTCTGTGTTTAGTATGAACATTAATCTGTGTTTAGTCTGAACATTAGTCTGTGTAGTCTGAACATTCGTCTGTGTTTAGTCTGAACATTAATCTGTGTTTAGTCTGAACATTAATCTGTGTTTAGTCTGAACATTAGTCTGTGTTTAGTCTGAACATTCGTCTGTGTTTAGTCTGAACATTAATCTGTGTTTAGTCTGAACATTAATCTGTGTTTAGTCTGAACATTAGTCTGTGTTTAGTCTGAACATTAGTCTGTGTTTAGTCTGAACATTCGTCTGTGTTTAGTCTGAACATTAATCTGTGTTTAGTATGAACATTAATCTGTGTTTAGTATGAACATTAATCTGTGTTTAGTCTGAACATTAGTCTGAACATTCGTCTGTGTTTAGTCTGAACATTAGTCTGTGTTTAGTCTGAACATTAGTCTGTGTTTAGTCTGAACATTAGTCTGTTTAGTCTGAACATTCGTCTGTGTTTAGTGTGAACATTCGTCTGTGTTTAGTGTGAACATTAGTCTGTGTTTAGTGTGAACATTCGTCTGTGTTTAGTGTGAACATTAGTCTGTTTAGTGTGAACATTCGTCTGTGTTTAGTCTGAACATTAGTCTGTTTAGTCTGAACATTCGTCTGTGTTTAGTGTGAACATTCGTCTGTGTTTAGTGTGAACATTAGTCTGTTTAGTGTGAACATTCGTCTGTGTTTAGTCTGAACATTAGTCTGTGTTTAGTCTGAACATTAATCTGTGTTTAGTCTGAACATTATTCTGTGTTTAGTCTGAACATTAATCTGTTTAGTCTGAACATTAATCTGTGTTTAGTCTGAACATTAATCTGCGTTTAGTCTGAACATTAGTCTGTGTTTAGTCTGAACAGTAGTCTGAACAGTAGTCTGTTTAGTCTGAACATTAATCTGTGTTTAGTCTGAACAGTAGTCTGTGTTTAGTCTGAACATGAATCTGTGTTTAGTCTGAACATTAATCTGTGTTTAGTCTTAACATTAGTCTGTGTTTAGTCTGAACATTAGTCTGTGTTTGGTCTGAACATTAATCTGTGTTTGGTCTGAACATTCGTCTGTGTTTAGTCTGAACATTCGTCTGTGTTTAGTCTGAACATTCGTCTGTGTTTAGTCTGAACATTCGTCTGTGTTTAGTCTGAACATTCGTCTGTGTTTAGTCTGAACATTAGTCTGTGTTTAGTCTGAACAGTAGTTTGTGTTTAGTCTGAACATTAATCTGCGTTTAGTCTGAATATTAGTCTGCGTTTAGTCTGAACATTAGTCTTTGTTTAGTCTGAACATTAGTCTGTGTTTAGTCTGAACATTAGTATGTGTTTAGTCTGAACAGTAGTCTGAACAGTAGTCTGTGTTTAGTCTGAACATTAATCTGTGTTTAGTCTGAACATGAATCTGTGTTTAGTCTGAACATTAATCTGTGTTTAGTCTGAACATTAGTCTGTGTTTAGTCTGAACATTAGTCTGTGTTTGGTCTTAACATTAATCCGTGTTTAGTCTGAACATTAATCTGTGTTTAGTCTGAACATTCGTCTGTGTTTAGTCTGAACATTAGTCTGTGTTTAGTCTGAACATTAGTCTGTGTTTAGTCTTCACATTAGTCTGTGTTTAGTCTTCACATTCGTCTGTGTTTAGTCTGAACATTAATCTGTGTTTAGTCTTCACATTAGTCTGTTTTTAGTCTTCACATTAGTCTGTGTTTAGCCTGAACATTAGTCTGTGTTTAGTCTGAACATTCGTCTGTGTTTAGTCTGAACATTCGTCTGTGTTTAGTCTGAACATTCGTCTTTGTTTAGTCTGAACAGTAGTCTCTGTTTAGTCTGAACATTAGTCTGTGTTTAGTCTGAACATTCGTCTGTGTTTAGTCTGAACATTCGTCTGTGTTTAGTCTGGACATTAGTCTTTGTTTAGTCTGGACATTAGTCTTTGTTTAGTCTGGACATTAGTCTTTGTTTAGTTTGAACAGTAGTCTGTGTTTAGTCTGAACATTAATCTGTGTTTAGTCTGAACATTCGTCTGTGTTTAGTCTGAACATTAGTCTGTGTTTAGCCTGAACATTAGTCTGTGTTTAGTCTGAACATGAATCTGTGTTTAGTCTGAACATTAGTCTGTGTTTAGTCTGAACATTAGTCTGTGTTTGGTTTGAACATTAATCTGTGTTTAGTCTGAACATTAGTCTGTGTTTGGTCTGAACATTAATCTGTGTTTGGTCTGTGTTTAGTCTGAACATTAGTCTGTGTTTAGTCTGAACATTAGTCTGTCTTTAGTCTGAACATGAATCTGTGTTTAGTCTGAACATTAATCTGTGTTTAGTCTGAAAATTAGTCTGTGTTTAGTCTGAACATTAGTCTGTGTTTGGTTTTAACATTAATCCGTGTTTAGTCTGAACATTAATCTGTGTTTAGTCTGAACATTCGTCTGTGTTTAGTCTGAACATTCGTCTGTGTTTGGTTTTAACATTAGTCTGTTTGGTTTTAACAAAACCAAACACAGAACCGTCTGTGTTTAGTCTGAACATTCGTCTGTGTTTAGTCTGAACATTAGTCTGTGTTTAGTCTGAACATTAGTCTGTTTAGTCTTCACATTAGTCTGTTTTTAGTCTTCACATTAGTCTGTGTTTAGCCTGAACATTAGTCTGTGTTTAGTCTGAACATTCGTCTGTGTTTAGTCTGAACATTCGTCTGTGTTTAGTCTTCACATTAGTCTTTGTTTAGTCTGAACATTCGTCTGTGTTTAGTCTGAACATTCGTCTGTGTTTAGTCTGAACATTCGTCTGTGTTTAGTCTGGACATTAGTCTTTGTTTAGTTTGAACAGTAGTCTGTGTTTAGTCTGAACATTAATCTGTGTTTAGTCTGAACATTTGTCTGTGTTTAGTCTGAACATTAGTCTGTGTTTAGCCTGAACATTAGTCTGTGTTTAGTCTGAACATGAATCTGTGTTTAGTCTGAACATTAGTCTGTGTTTAGTCTGAACATTAGTCTGTGTTTGGTTTGAACATTAATCTGTTTAGTCTGAACATTAGTCTGTGTTTGGTCTGAACATTAATCTGTGTTTGGTCTGTGTTTAGTCTGAACATTAGTCTGTGTTTAGTCTGAACATTAGTCTGTGTTTAGTCTGAACATTAGTCTGTGTTTGGTCTGAACATTAATCTGTGTTTAGTCTGAACATTAATCTGTTTAGTCTGAACATTAGTCTGTGTTTGGTCTGAACATTAATCTGTGTTTAGTCTGAACATTAATCTGTGTTTAGTCTGAACACACCGGCACCAGGTTACTGCTGCCACAGAGCTTGATTGAGTCAGTCAGATGTGTGAGCGGACTACTCTATATGTCTGAATGCTCTTTATTATTATTAATAAAGACATATTTCTTTACTTTACTAATATTTTTCAGACATTTTACTATATTTTTTGTCCTTGTTACTAATAGATGTTATTTTGTTTATTTTTTCACATAATATTTTCAGCCCTTTTCCCATATTTTTCAGATATTGGTCAATATTGTTTTTCACACATTTTACTAATAATTTTTCGAACATTTTCCCGATATTTTTCACATATTTTACTGATAATTTTTGGGTATTTTTCACATATGTCTGAATGGTGTTTGATGCTTTTA
This sequence comes from Sebastes fasciatus, assembly GCF_043250625.1. Classification (NCBI taxonomy): domain Eukaryota; kingdom Metazoa; phylum Chordata; class Actinopteri; order Perciformes; family Sebastidae; genus Sebastes; species Sebastes fasciatus. The sequence continues at coordinate 45,530,161 of NC_133795.1, read as the reverse complement.
GTTTGCAGAAAGTCCTCTTTACTAATAGATGTTATTTAGTTTAGTACATGCAGAACAAAACGCTGTCCAACGGTTCAACCAGACTGAGAGAGACGTGGATCCCTCTGAGCACCAGTTGAATCAGAACAGAATAAATCAGTTATTGGTGAAAGAAACTGAAGCTGAGCATCAACATGTGAACAGGTTCCTGTTTCAGTGTCAACGTCACAATAATGCAGCCGAGAACAAGCTAGAATAACATATTTTTGTGTGAAAACAGTATTAATTCTACATCTTTGAAAAGAGGCACAAATAAAACCTTTTTTGCTCCCTCCATCAAATAAGACGATTTGAATTTGAACTTTTGAGGAATATCAGTGTCATGCCAAATAATAAATCACCCATTAAACTGAAATAAAAGATAGAATTACATTACCTCTTCACACATATCCTCCCTCTCCTTCACTCTCTACCCCCCACCAGGTCTCGCGGCGGTGGCGGGATGATAGTGGACCCGTTGAGGTCGGGGTATCCTCGCTCTGGTTTTGACCCATCTAGTGGGATCCCAGACATCCTGCCTCCTGGAGCTGTTCCCCCAGGGGCTCGTTTCGACCCGTTTGGACCCGTCGGACGACACAGACCAGCGTGAGACGCACGCACGCACGCACGCACGCACACACACACACACACACCCACCCCTCTCTGTCTGAGCTTCACAAATTAAACAGTTGATTGATTAAGAAGGAAAAATGAATAAAAGATGACTCGATAATTATGTAATATTGTTAGGGCTGGCCCACACTAATCTTAAAGGATGTGTTAAATGTTTAGGTTAGCCTTTGTGCTACTGGGTAAGTCTTTGTGCTACTGGGTAAGTCTTTGTGCTACTGGGTAAGTCTTTGTGCTACTGCGTTAGTCTTTGTGCTACTGGGTTAGTCTTTCTGCTACTGCGTTAGTCTTTGTGCTACTGGGTTAGTCTTTGTGCTACTGGGTTAGCCTTTGTGTTACTGGGTTAGTCTTTGTGCTACTGGGTTAGTCTTTGTGCTACCAGGTTAGCCTTTGTGCTACTAGGTTAGTCTTTGTGCTACTGCGTTAGCCTTTGTGCTACTGGGTTAGTCTTTGTGCTACTGGGTTAGTCTTTGTGCTACTGGGTTAGTCTTTGTGCTACTGCGTTAGCCTTTGTGCTACTGGGTTAGTCTTTGTGCAACTGGGTTAGTCTTTGTGCTACTGGGTTAGGCTTTGTGCTACTGGGTTAGCCTTTGTGCTACTAGGTTAGCCTTTGTGCTACTGGTTTAGCCTTTGTGCTACTGGGTTAGCCTTTGTGCTACTGGGTTAGCGTTTGTGCTACTGGGTTAGTCTTTGTGCTACTGCGTTAGTCTTTGTGCTACTGGGTTAGTCTTTCTGCTACTGCGTTAGTCTTTGTGCTACTGCGTTAGCCTTTGTGCTACTGGGTTAGTCTTTGTGCTACTGCGTTAGCCTTTGTGCCACTAGGTTAGTCTTTGTGCTACAGGGTTAGCCTTTGTGCTACTAGGTTAGCCTTTGTGATACTGGGTTAGCCTTTGTTGCCTGTGTTTTGTGTTGTCTGTTGTTTACACGACTAACGCGTTTGTAAAAATGGCGGTTGTATGTATGTACTGTGTAATATTACTAGAAGACAACAAATACAGTTTATAAAAAAGAAAACGGTGAGAGAAGTTATGGAATTGAAATAATGATGTGTCTGTGTTTTTCAGGCCGGACCCGGACCACATGCCTCCGCCTGGATATGACGACATGTTCATGTAGTACTTCCTGCTTTTCTACACACTACATCCTGTCCTCCAGCCAATCAGAGGACAGGTGTAAAAATGTTTGCCTTTTTATTTTATCCTGCTTTGAGAGAGAGGGTTAGCTTTCTTAGGGTTCATTTCATATAACTAATGTATAACTCGTGTATATAACGTATGTAGAATTACCCTATCAGCAGGTGTTAGCAGGTTTCTCCCCTACTTCCTACATGATAGAAGTCAGTTTAGATTCTTATCGTCCCATTAAACTGCATCTTGTGGTTATAATTTATTCATAAAAAGGAAAAGCGCTAAATTTCTGTTGTGGATACATTAGAACATCTTTTTACATTGTTGTTGATTAAACAACATGGTTCAATAAAATCTCAGACTTTACATCCTGGTTTCTGTTTTTCTGGAAACATGTTGTGCAGAAAATAAGTTAGTACCGAAATGGTTTTAACATTTTATTTCATGTCAGTGCAGCAAAGAGTTTTAAAAGTAAAACATCATCAGATAAACATGATGACCCGCCACTCTATTGCACACTCATATTTACAACCACGCTCACACCTCATGCACGTCATGCATACTTTCACATTGATGAAAAAACTCATACATTTGCACAACCGCAGTCATAACAACATAAGTGACACATGCAGCTGTAACGGTTTGTGTGCTTTGAATGTTTAAGTATAGCCAAGGTACAGTAGGGCGGGACCAACCCCTCGTTGATGCAAATTTACCTAGTGGCCAATCGGTGGTACTACAACTGCCACAACCATGCTGGTCTGGTCTATAGCTTTGAGCCATAAAGCCATGTTGGTCTGGTCTATAGCTTGAAGCCATAAAGCCATGCTGGTCTGGTCTATGGCTTGGAGCCATAAAGCCATGCTGGTCTGGTCTATAGCTTGGAGCCATAAAGCTATGCTGGTCTGGTCTATAGCTTGGAGCCATAAAGCCAAGCTGGTCTGGTCTATAGCTTGGAGCCATAAAGCCATGCTGGTCTGGGTTATAGCTTGGAGCCATAAAGCCATGCTGGTCTGGTCTATAGCTTGGAGCCATAAAGCCAAGCTGGTCTGGTCTATAGCTTGGAGCCATAAAGCTCCTCTATTAGATCTTTTTTAGGACATGTCAGGGGAACAGATCAAAGATCAGTGTTTTGGGATTTATCGTTGGTTCAACCAACTACATAGAAGAAGTTGAATCATGTCTCAAAACTTCTACTTTGTTTCCTCTGATACCGTCTATGAGGGACACGGGATTGGTTCCCCCCTAAAGGGGGCGTGACCACGAGAGCCTACTCTGGATGACGTACTGCTGGTCTGTTGGTTACCTTTAATTTCACTGCGCTTGTCGGAAGTGTGTAGGTGCGTGCACGGCTCTGCACACCCTGCGTGTCTCTGGCTATAATATTTATCTCCTGACTCGTGGTAATAATGAACATGGTGGTGGGGATTTAGACTTTGGTCAGGATGTGTTTTGGTTGTGGACTGGTTTGTTATTTGCTATTGTTTCATCTCTATGTTTTACTGTATGTGTAAATGGGCTTGTTGTTGTGTGTGAATTTCAATGTCGGATCAGAGGTGTTAATCTAAGCATGTGTATATCAGTATGTGCATGTTCATCATGCATGTAGATGTGGTGGTGTCGGTGGGCCCCCTCCTAGAAACGTTATGTAGGCTATCTATAGAAGAACAGACAAAGCCACAAAATGATTGGCCAAGATGTGACGTCGTTTAGCTGTTGTTTCAGAACCATGGACAGCCTATTAGCTGTGTGTAGGGGCTGCGACGCTGTCCGTACAACTTATATGGAGCAAAAAACAGACAAAAAACTAAACTGTACTCAAGTAAAAGTACTGTTATTTTGCCCCAAAAAAAGCACTCAAGTAGAAGTAAAAGTAGTCATCAAAATAACTACCAAAAATATTAACTGAAAAAAGTACTTAGTATAGAATAACTTGAATAAAATGAATTAAATAAACATGGCTATGACTTTATGTAATTACTTCAACCACAGATGGTCTTCCTCAGGTAAAGTTAAAGAAGTGAACACACCTTGTAACTTTTTGTGATGAAATGACGCGTCATCATCGTCTGATTATGCTACATAAACACCAGACAATATTCACAGTCTGTATCTTTCTAGTGTGATCACAATATTTTAGATAAATATTATACTATATTAAGTACACCAATAAGTAAAGAATTGTTTGAAAATGACATTTGTTTGTTGTCTCTTATTATATAATAATTTGGCAAATAAATCAGAAAATGTCTGATATCAGATGACTCATTTAGGCTGATTAATAGGTAATTAATGAGGAACCATGACAGCATCATCTCCTAAAGGTCTGGGTATCATCGGATAATCCGTTTTACCTTTTGAATTCAGAAAGGAAAAAACTTTTTTTTATTTTTTTGGTTTCTGAATCAAAAAATGAAAAACGAACCCAAACCGGGCCGTTTTTTTGTTTTTGCGAATTCCTTTTCTCATTATTCATTTTTAATTGAAGAACGGAAGTCACGTGGGTTTTTCGTTTTTTCGTTTTAAACCACAAACGAAAATTGGAATCACGTGGTGCTCTGTTTGTTTTTTGTTTCCAAACGAAAAACGAAAAAAACAAATTAAAAAAACCATCCGATTTAGTTTCAAGTTTCTTTCTGTCATTTTCTGTTTTGAATCGAAGAGCGGAGAACGGCAGTCACGTGACCAGGAAGTTAAGGCAAACGTCAAAATAAAAGCCAAGAAGATAGTTTGGTCATTCTATAAAAGTGTAACATTATTTAAGCACAGGATCAAAGTAACAGTAGAAGATAAATAGGCTAAATAAATACACAAATAAATACATACATAGATATTTTTTTTTTTTGTTCTTTTCATTAACGCACAAATGTCTTTTATCCAAAAAGTGTGTGATAAATTACAGGGAGGGTCTCTACAGATGTTATACAACAGGGAGGGTTTCTACAGATGTTATACAGAACTCTCACATAATTGACAATTTTCTCAATCACACCCTTACTATGGGCTGTTTCTTTATGTCAGCAGGTGAGAAGCACTATGTGGCTCCTCCTTTCAACACACATGACACTTCCACCTGATCCCTTCACTCCATTAGGAAGGCTGTAGCCGAGTAGTTCTACATCATGATAATGCTGATTTTTCAACCAGCGATTATGACATTAATGCCAAATGCTAGACAGAATAAAGCTCTGTCTGTCATGACAATAGTACTGTACTGAAGGCCACTTCATCACTACAGATACTGTAGATTTAACAGATACCTGCTGTCTTCAGGTGGCTGTAAAGAGTCACCCGAGTAAAGGAAAGGCCTTCAGTACAGTTCTATTGTCATGACAGACAGAGCTTTATTCTGTCTATCTGGCATTAATGTCATAACCACTGGTTGAAAAATCAGCATTATCATGATGTCGAACAAATTAACTGAATTACATATACTACCAAATAGACTAGAAATGATTGAAAAGCATCATAAACCACCAAACAGAATACAGAAAGTTAGTGATTTCAGTTTTTTAGTGAACTCAGGCTGATTAATCCTCATATTAGACTATGATGTCTGAAGGTTGGCAAACATGCTGATCAACCATACTTATCTATCATTGACCATGTTTATTGACTTGACTTTTCATCTATAAATGCGTCAAAATTGAAAATTTGACTGAAAAGAAAATCCTTGGGGATTGAGGAGTGGTGACCTCTGACCCCTGTGGTGGGTAACATCACAGAAGGCCTACTCATAAAATGCACTGACTTCACTGATACCGAATCTCCCTCCAAACTAAATTGTAAAGCTGAAGGCCCCTCAATATGATCTGATCAATACAATACAATCAAACTGTATTGTCCACCAGGCTGGAAATTTGTCTTCAGCTCACAAAACACAGAAAACAACAGACATTAAAAACCAGACAGCAGTTAGTAAAAAACAGAGACAGGTTATGTTACACATTAAAACAGTTCATGTCAGTGTCTGTGGCTCAGATCTGCTCAGTCACTGTGTTGAGTTAAGAATATTGATGGCATTTGGGATGAAAGACTTTTTAAACACATGTTTAGTTGCCAGAGGGACTCTATAGCGCCTCCCGACTGGCTGAAGAGAGGATGGGAGCTATCTGCCAGGATGCTCCTCGCTTTCTTCCTCGTCCTTTCTGTAAAAAGTTGAGTCAAGGGCTTTTGGGGTTTACCAACTATTTTGCCTGCCATTGACACAATCCTAGACAGTTTATTCTTCTATCTACAGTGTAGGTGACCATACCAGGCAGGAAGGTTAAAGGTTAAAATCCTCTCAACAATAGTTTTGTACACTAATTCTAAAATCTGCTGGCTGACACCGAGGCCACTAAGTTTCCTTAGAAGATAAAGTCGCTGTGAGCATCTCTTGAAAATATACTCTGTATTTTCAGAGAAGCTCACCTGGGTGTCCAGGACTGTACCGAGGTATTTAAAGTGTTCCACAGTTTCAACATGTTGGCCATCAAGTGAAACTGGCTCTGTGATCAGATGTTGTTTTGTGCAGCACATGATTAATTCTTTCTTCTCAGCCACATTGATTTCTAGCTGGTTAGTGTGACACCATGTCTGAAGGGCTGTAGTGTGGGCCAGATAGGCAGCTTCACCTAGTGGGCCTGTTTCCTGTAAAAGGCCAACTAAGGCCATGTCATCTGCATACTTAAACAGTCTAAAATGTTTCTCATTGATCATAAATTCATTAGTAAAAAGAGAGAATAGCACAGGGGAAAGAACACAGCCTTTGGCAGCCTGTGCTCACAGTGAGCATCTCTGACATATTCTCTCTGACATAGACCCTATGATCCACACAACTAACCCTGTGTTGATGTTGAGATCAATGAGCCTTTTCAGGAGAATATGCGTCTTCATTGAGTTAAAAGCTGAGCTAAAATCCACAAATGAAGCTCTGGCATAACCTTTAGGATGCATAAGGTGTTTTGGTGGACGGTGTTAAGCAGAGTCAGCACAGCGTCATCTGGGCCTCTGTCGTTCTTATTTAAGCGAACTGGAGCAGATCTAGCTTAGTAGCCACTGTGCTGGTCAGGTGGCTGGCAAGAACTCATTCCATGGTTTTACACAATATGGAGGTTATTGCGATAGGCCGAAGATCACTTGGCTTACTTGCGCCTGGCTTTTTTAGCACAGGCCTAATTATTGAGAATTTCCATGATTTTGGCACAGTGCATGTGTCTAGGATATATAATTAATTAGGCTTTTTTAGGTACAGTATGTATTTATTTAGCCTATTTATCTTCTACTGTTACCTCGATCCTGTGCTTAAATAATGTTACACTTTTATAGAATGACCAAACTATCTTCTTGGCTTTTATTTTGACATGTTTGCCTTCACTTCCGGGTCACGTGACTGCCGTTCTCCGCTCTTCGATTCAAAACAGAAAATGACAGAAAGAAACTTGAAGAAACTAAATCGGATCGTTTTTTTAATTTGGTTTTTTCGTTTTTTGTTTGGAAACAAAAACAAACAGAGCACCACGTGATTCCATTTTTCGTTTGTGGTTTAAAACGAAAAAACGAAAAACCCACGTGACTTCCGTTCTTCAATTAAAAACGAATAATGAGAAAAGGAATTCGCAAAAACAAAAAACGGCCCGGTTTGGGTTCGTTTTTCCTTTTTTGATTCAGAAACCAAAAACGAGAAAACGGCCGTTTTCTCGTTTTTGGTTTAAAACGAAAAAATAAAAAAACGTTTTTTCCTTTCTGAATTCAAAAGGAAAAACGGATTATCCGATGATACCCAGACCCTAAATACAGGTGTGTTCACTTCTTCACTTAGACCTGAGGAAGACCATCTGTGGTTGAAAACAGAAAGCAGAATTAGTAGTAGTTCTGAAGCATGATAAACTGTGTATAAGTTATTAAACTTATTAGCATTAACACAACAGACACACTTACTGCTCTCTGTCAGCACGCTTCTCTGATGTACTGACTTCAGACCAGCTTTTACAACCAGATATTATATTATAATATTATACAGTATGTTGAAGAAAGTATAATATGTTGACAAGTCATAAAAGTCATGGTATAGTATGTTAAAAAAAAAAAAATTAAGGTCATAGTATAGCATTTTGAAAAAAAAAATAAAGTCATAGTACAGTATGTTAAAAAAATTAAAGTCATAGAATACCATGTTGATAAAAGTCAAATAAAGTCATAGAATACCATGTTGATAAAAGTAAAACAAAGTCATAGAATACCATGTTGATAAAAGTAAAACAAAGTCATAGTATACCATGTTGATAAAAGTAAAACAAAGTCATAGTATACCATGTTGATAAAAGTCAAATAAAGTCCTAATATACCATGTCGATAAAAGTCAAATAAAGTCATCATAAAGTCATAGTGTCATGGTCCTGGGTTTATTGTAGTTTGTTTCCTGTTTTATTTTGAAAATTCACTCCTCTTGTGTCTTTTCTAGTTTTACTTCCTGCCTTTGTTTGTTTCCCGCCTTTTCTGATTGTCTGCCCCGCCGTGATTAGTTCCTCCTGTGTCTAATCACCCTGCTGTCCTGGTGTATTTAGTCTGTGTGCTTCCCTTCAGGCAGTCTGGTCGTCTGCTTTAATCCTGCCTGTGATCCTTGTGTTTCCTTGTGTTTTCTGCTTTGTACCTTGTTTAGTTTTTGTTCTCAGTTTATTGTTTTTCCTTTGTACTTTGTTTTATCTCAGCCTGTGCCCACTGTTTTTGGTTTTCCTGTTAGATTTGTTTTGCCACCAGCTTCACAATTAAAGCTCGCTTTTTGTTAAATGTATCTTTCTGCCTGCTCTCTCTGTTTGGGTCCACCTCGTAAACTAAACCTCACACATAGTATAGTATGTCGAAAAAAAGTTAACGAATATGAGGGGGTGAGGTTGTGCTGTATTCCAGAGATCATGAAGGGTGGGTGGGGGAGGTCTAGCGTCGGGCCTGTGACTTCAGCAGGGTGATGGTGTTGTGGAAAAAACTGTTCCTTAGCCTGCAAGCCCTGAGTCCTGTACCGCCTCCTTGATGGGAGGAGGGCAAACAGTCCATGGTTGGGGTGTGGTCCCTAATGATGGTTGGGGTGTGAGTGGTCCCTAATGATGGTTGGGGTGTGAGGGGTCCCTAATGATGGTTGGGGTGTGAGGGGTTCCTAATGAAAAAGAAAAAAAAAAGTCATAGTATAGTATGTCGAAAAGTTTAATGAAAAAAGTCATAGTACAGTATAGTATGTCTAATAATTTCATGAAAAAAGTCATAGTATAGTATGTCGAAAAAATTCTTGAGAAAAAATGATAGTATAGTAGGACGAAAAAAGTAAAAAAAAAAGTCATAGTCACATGATGTGTTGCATGATGACAAAATGGGAATAGTAGTCTTAAACCACAGTTCTTAAAACCCGACTTCACACAGTTTCAGTACGTTCACAGAGCAGCTCGATGCGCTGTAATATCATAGAAACATTAACCCCACTTTAATATTTAGGTCTGGCTTCTGGCTCTGTTCATATTTGAACTGATTTAGTTTTATGAGACATTGTATGTCGAAAAGTTTCATGAAAAAATGTCATAGTATAGTATCTTGGAAAAAAAGTCATAGTATAGCATGTTGAAAAAAGTAAAAAAAAAAAAAATTATAGTATGTCGAAAAAGTCATAGTATAGTACGTTAAAAAAAGTCAAAGTATAGCATATCAAAAAAAGTAATAAAAATTCATAGTGTAGTATATCGAAAAAAAAAGTCATATAGCATGTCAAAAAAAGTCAAAAGAAGTCATAGTATAGCATGTCAAAAAAGTATTAAAAAAAGTCATTTACATTGTAAAAGTAAAAGAAAAGTCATAGTATAACATGTCAAAAAAAGTTAAAAAAAATAAAGTCAGTATAGTATGTCAAAAAAAGTTTAAAAACGTCATAGTAAACTGATAGTATAGTATGTCGGAAAAAGGTTTTAAATAAATCATAGTATGTTAAAAAAAAGTCATAGCGTAGTATGTTTAAAAAAAAAAAAAGTCATAGTATAGTTTGTCGAAAAAAGTAAAAAAAGTCATAGTACAGTATGTCGAAAAAAGTAAAAAAAGTCATAGTACAGTATGTCGGAAAAAGTAAAAAAAAAAAGTCATAGTACAGTATGTCGGAAAAAGTCAAAAGTCATAGTATTGCATGTAAAAAAAAGTCAAAAGTAATAAAAAAGTCATAGTATAGTATGTTGAAAAAAAAGTCATAGTATAGTATGTTGAAAAAAAAGTCATAGTATAGTATTTCGAAAAAAAGTCATAGTATATTATGTCGAAAAAAAGCCATAGTATAGCATGTCAAAAAAAGTCAAAACAGGTCAGGTACTACGAACAGGTACTGTCCCCGACCTCCACGCAAACCTGAAGATGCTTGTCAGCCATGACAGTCCAACAATGTCCAGAGCCTTCAGCATCTCGGGGTGAATCTCATCCACCCCTGGCGTCTTGCCACCGAGGAGATTTTTGACTACCTCAGCGACCTCTGCCAAGGATATGGACAAGCTTTCCCTAGAGACTTCAAACTCTGCCTCCTCTACGGTTGACGTGTTGGTCGGGTTCAGGAGTTCCTCAAAGTGCTCCTTCCACCGCTTGACGATTTCCCCAGTCCGGGTCTGCAGTTCTCCTCCTCTGCTGAACACCGCCTGAGTCAGGCCCTGCTTTTCCTTTCTGAGCCATCTAGCGGTTTTCCAGAAATTCTTTTAGGCCAACCAAAAGTCCTTCTCCACGGTCTCCCAGAACTACTCCCACACCCTGGTTTTTGCTTTAGCGACCACCGCAGCTGCAGCCCTTCTGTCCAATCGGTACCTGTCAGCTGTTTCCAGGGACCCCCGGGCCAGCCAAGCCTGAAAGGCCTCCTTCACCTCTGGTGTCCACCAATGGGTTCTTAGGTTTCCGCCACGACAGGCACCGATGACCTTCTGGCCACAACTCCTAGCAGCCGCTTCCGCAATGAAGGCTCTGAACATGGTCCACTCAGATTCCATGTCACCAGCCTCCCCCGGGATGTGCGGAAAATCCTCCCGGAGGTGGAAATTGAAGACCTCGCGGACAGGGGCCTCAGCCAGACGTTCCCAGTTCACCCTCACTACATGTTTGGGTTTTACCAGGTCTGTCCGGCAGCTTCCCTCGCCATCTGATCCAACTCACCACCAGGTGGTGATCAGTTGACAGCTCTGCTCCTCTCTTCACCCGAGTGTCCAAGACATACTGTACGTCCGCAGATCTGATGATAATACGACCACAAAGTTGATGATTGATCGTTGACTTAGGGTGTTCTGGTAACAAGTACACTTATGAGCGGACCTATGCTCGAACATGTTTGTTATGGCCAATCCATGAAAAGCACAGAAGTCCAACAACAATACACCGCTCAGGTTCAGATCAGGCAGGCCATTCCTCCCAATCAACCCCCTCCAGGTTTCTCCATCGTCGCCCACGTGAGCGTTGAAGTCCCCCAGCAGAACTATAGAGTCCCCAGTCAGCGCCCTTTCCAGGACACCAGCCAGAGACTCCAAGAAGGTCGGGTACTCCGAGCTGTTGTTTGTTGCATAATAACAAGCGACAGTCAGAGACTTCCTCTCAGCAACTCACAGCTGCAGAGTGGCAACCCTCTCGTTCTCCGGGGAGAACTCCTACACAGTGGTGCTCAGCCGGGGGCTCGTGAGTATCCCCACATCCGCCCGGCGCCTCTCACCCTGGTCTTCTCCGGAAAAGGCGAGAATCCAGCCCTTATCTAGGAGTTTGGTTCCAGAACCAGAGCTATGCGTGGAGGTGAGCCCAACTATATAAAAATGGCTACAACCTCCGAAAGACAGAAAAGCGACTGGGTCCGATTTTTAAGAGGTTAATTAAAAAGTGATAGTGTTTTGGAGAATCTATACACTTTTGCAAAACATAATATCATGATACTCATGTGTATCGATATTTTCTTACATCGGCGATGGCGGACAACATCGGCGATGGACAACATCGGCGATGGACAACATCGGCGATAGACAACATCGGAGGTGACGGACAACATCGGAGGTGACGGACAACATCGGTGATGATGCTACTGAACCTGCTGACTGACCACAGCTGCACATCAACATGTTTTAAACTCAATATCAGGTTCATCTGAAGGTTAAGAGACAAACACGCAGTCAGACACGTCGGCACGCTGCATTTAAAAACAACAAAACAGAAAGTTTATTGGCCACGTTAACAAAATCATACTTAAAAATGTGCATCATCGTTCCGTACAGAATACAGCTCCTCAGTATGTACAGGAACAAGGCAACTTTACACCTTTACAGCTTCACACACTAACAACATGCAGATTCACCGGCCTCCACACAAGCAGCGCTTCTTAAACTGAGTGGAGATGGGCCCGTTTCTCCAAATCATGACATATATCTATCTATATATCTATATGTATATGTATATATACATACGTATATATATATATGTATGTATATATACATATGTATATATATATGTATATATACATATATATATATATGTATATATACATATATATATGTATATATACATATGTATATGTATATATACATACATATGTATATATATGTATATATACATATGTATATATATACATATATATATATATATATATATATATACATATATACGTATATATATACATATACGTATATATGTATATATATATGTATACATATATATATGTATATGTATATATGTATATATATACATATGTATATATACATATATGTATATATGTATATATACATATATGTATATATATATACATATATATACACATTATGTATATATATATATACACATATATATATATATATGTGTATATATATATATATATATTTATATATATATATATATATATGTGTGTGTGTGTGTATTCAATGGATCGATATATAGATATATTCTTTTTCTCTTTCTTCAGTTATAGAACATTTAAAACTCTACATTCATCTTTATTTGATTTCAAACTAGATGGTTTTTTTAAAGAGGAATTAAGTTTATCTCGGCTCTTGAGTGGGATTTTAAAGATTTGTATAATATTAATGAATAATCGTCACAAATAAACACTTTTTATTTGACACTGATTTTAACAACATACTGCAGTTATACACTGTACACAAGTAACTGTGCTCTTCACAAAATACACCATCGAGCAAACCAGAATGTCATTGTTCTGTTATCAGGAGGGAAAACGTAAATTAAAACAGACGTTCATGTTTCTATTTGTTGTAATAACAACAAATATTTGGATTCTTTGTGGTGTGTGTATAAAGTCATCCTTAAAACATAGCTTAGATTAAAAAAAGTTCCTATTTTAATTATCATTTGATAATAATTGTGTAAGAGAACGGTTTAATGTGATGTAGAACGTCCTGTAAAGTTTTTTGCATCCAGTTTTGGCCGGTGATCTGAATCAAGCAATATTTAAGACTCACTATTTCACCAACTTTCACCAAAAAAATGCTCCAATTCTTGTGTAAGAAAATGTAAATGATTTTTTTCTTCAGCATTTTAGAACACAACATGAAAAAAAGGGAAGTAAAACCTTTAAAGTAATTAATAAAACGATATAAATTGTGAAACTACTGAGCTGACTTATAAAACAACCCTTGTCTGCTTTATAACAGTTTAGAGACCCAATGATGGTTTTCGCTCAGATTAAATGAATATGTCACTTTTCTCAAGTAAGATCAAATACCTCCTGAAACTGAGTGAAATCAGTTTCCTTATAACAACTCTATAAACATCATCCACCAGCTGACGGTAAAAGTAAATTAGAACAGTGATATATCCCTTTAAAGTCCATTATGTTCTGTGCTAAATGTTACTTTCATTGTCAGATATTGATTGTAAAAACATCGTTGATTCACAAACAGACACAAATTTCTCTCTCAGGCCACGTAATATCTTTTTTTTCATACATTTCATAAACTTTAATATGCATCATTTCATTCTGGTTTCTTAAAGCAATATTTCACCCAGATAGAATACTTTCTTTCTTTTTAAACATTTAAATTCATTAAACAGCCAGCTGCTAAAACAAGCCGCCTTTCTTTCTGTTCCAGCTTTTATTTTGAAGGATAAAACTGTTCTGCTTTAACCCCCCCTGAAAATGATTCCACCTGAGTGAAATATCGCTTTATCTCGTTAAATACATATCTATTAACTCGTTTAAGACGGAATAATAATAAAAAAGAGCAGGAATGTTTATACAATAGTGTTTCCAAGGCGATAAATCATGTGAAGGACAGATATTGTGATATTGCGTGACACTGCTGCCGTGGCGCCGCCTCCTCCTGCGATACAGCATTAATTTGTACATTCATTGAGTCTCTGAGTAAAATGCTACTGCTGTGTGTGTTACATGTGTTCATATTGCATCTGTACATAAAGGGAAGCATCCGGCCTGTGAGCAGGTGTAAGGACCTTTCTGTCTGGGTGGTTGCAGTTTGTTTAAGCGGAACAAAGCTGGCTCAGGTGTAAACTGTTATTTGGTTCTATTTTCAGCTGCGTATTTGAGGTTGTATTTGTCACCAGGAGGTGCTGGCAACCTTCTCTGGTTGTTTTGGGCCGCGGCAGGATGCGTAGTGATTAATGAGACTGAGCTCGGGGGGTCGAAACTCTGCACTCGGCTGCTGAAGTGTCCTTGAGTAAATCACTTGATCGCAAACGCTGATGCTGTAACTGACCTTTGACCTCTCGACCCCTCAGTGTGGAGAAGTGGGCAACGGGGAGGGGGAATGTTTTTGTTCAGGAGAGGACACTACAAGAGGTCAGAAAAAAAGAAACATAGGTTGTCTTGTGAGTTAGAGCTCTGGTATATTTGCTTTTATCTTAACTATTTATTGCTTTAGAGGTTTTCAATCTGTGATGATTTGCACCAAAACGCAGAGCCATAACTTAGTCAAATCTTAACACACAAACATGATACACATATTGTTAGATTCGGTATGACTTATACTTTCTGAGGACACCATTATCTCCCATGTCCACTGCAAATACACATCAACAAATCCACTTACAAATCATAGAAAAACGACGCTGCAGAACTTGCTTAAGAATCATCACGTTTTTAAGGTTTCTTCAGTATCACAGTAATCCAGTGATAGTTGTCTGTACATCCATGGGTACACTGCAAACAGGAGCTGCTAATGGCTAATTCGGCATACTTTTAATGGTGACAATTTGCCAAAATGTTCAAAAATGTAAGCTAAACAAAGTTGTAGGCCAGAGCTAATTCACTGAATCCATGACAACGTTATACTTCCTGTTTTTATCCCACAAAGCACCATGTAGTTCCAAAACTTAGTGCATGATTATTTCCAAAGTAGAAGTAGGACAAAGAATAATAACAAGAGTAACACACTTTTTTTTACATTACTTATCCTGGAACAGCTGACACTCTCCTCTATCTCTATCCAATCAGATACAGATACAGATATAGAATCAACTAGTATATCCCCTAATGTGGCAACTAAATAATAATTTTAAAAAAATCATGCGCAACGTTTTATTTGTCTTTGTCTTCATGTTTTCCTGTAGCGAGTTCTGGCTACTCAGCTAAATTGTGCCCTTGGTCTGGTGTGAAATGAAGCTTTGGTTCTTGGAAAACGTCCACCTATCAATGATTTGTACTAAAAAATTTGTCATTTATTCTCACAGAGGACTTGTGTGTGTCCCCTCAGGGTTGTATATTTCCCTCACAATCAAGAGTTTATATCATTGTCTCCTCTGTCGTGTCCTCTAAAGGACTTTCCATGACATCCGAGAACTGCTCCACCAACAGTCCTTGATATAAATAGACTATTTCTATGGAAACAGAGTCGCCGAGCTGCCGACAGAATAAAGATTGATTTTCTCCGTCTTTGGTCAAGGTGCTTGTGTTCGTCTTGACATCCAGATGCGAACAGAAACGTAGTTTAATTTCTTTTCAGACGCTCCAGACTCACTCGTCCTTCCTCTGTTTTAAAAATACATTCATGTATTTAATCATGTGTTCATTGTTGTTGATATCATATGGTTAGTATAGATGTAATGCTGAATTCTCATCAATAAAAGTTTAGTTTAAAGGGTCAGTTCACGTCCTGCAAAATCAGCACATAATATCACTGATGAGAGCGAATCCTTCCAGTCGTGTTAAAATATCGGGATGGAACTGTTGGTTAATAATGTGATCAGATGATAAACACTAATAAAACCATGTTCATCACATTGACTAATGGCCTGTTCAGACTACACAATATCAGCCCGATTAGAGCCCGACACAGTCGCCTCACGACGTCCCGACAGAAAGTATAGCATGTTTGATTTTTTTTTCTTCCCACGACGTGTTACGTCACGGCCGTGAATTTGACCGGCTTGAACAATGTCATTGGACCTTCAACTGCTGCCGGACCTCGCAGTAGGATATTCAATCTAAGTTGTGTCGGAGATAAAAAAAACACCACCGCCGTTGCGTCTTTGCGTCATGGAGCATCCCGTTGCGTGCCCGCTTTCGCTTCTCCCTGTGAATTATATTTGTATTGTTTTCCCCCTGGAGCCTCATGGGCCCCTTTACATGGTCGGGCCCAGGGGGCTTGAGCCCCGGTAAGCCCGTATATTAAGACGGAGGTGCCGGGAGAGTGTGTATTGTCAGAACAGGGGACCGACGTGTAGTCTGTCATGTGTCACGTAATGGACACATAAAGTTGAAAGTTAGTGAATAAGCACCAGAAGACTGTTAGTTATGTTCAGTGTATAGAAAATGAATATTTCGAGTGTTTTTGTGGTAGCACAGCTACCGTACGCACCACTGTCATCATCATCAGTTTATCGGCCACGAGCAGTTAAAAATAAATCACTCACACAACAATAGTTGATAACATAACCTACTCAAGGCGTTGTGTTTGGAACACACCTGAAGGCGGTCGTCCTCTCCGTCGTCTGGAAACAGACCGATGTATAAAATCGCTGTACTTCCCCTTTAAGAGTTTTTCCTCTTCCTGTTTCCTCCTGACCTCATTCAATCCGTCGTCAGTGTCATTAAACCCTAAAACCCTTCCAGACCTCTTTTCTTCCAGCTACAACAACCATCATCCCTCCATCCTGTCGTGTTCCAGCCGCTGTGTTGTTTCCTCCACTAATGACGACCTGCAGGTTAAAGCTAATCGCTCCACAAGAATCAGCATTAAAGGGATTTTTCCTGCTCATTAAAACCTTGAACTGAGTCGTGTCTTATTCATACTGTGAAACCTGAATGTGTCATTGAGTTGTGTGAGCTTCATGCAGAGTCACTCCCTGTTGTCCTCCCACAAGCTGAGAATCCATCAAGAATCTCCTCACGTCATCCAGCGTCTCTGCTGCATCCTATCAGCTCTCCCTCATCTTTTATCTCCTTCACTATCTCTGCATCCGTTAACTTCTCACTTCAAACAAGTCACTGAAACCACAGAAACAGTTTCACCTTTGTACTCTTTACTTCTGCTCGTATACTGGTGACGTACAAATAGAAGCAAACTCTACCGTAGTGCTCATTATACGTCACTCTGGTTTACAGCTGCACGTCATATCGTTTCAGCGTCGACAGTGAGACGTGCATACGCACGATCATCACTTCGGAGGACGTCAAGATGAACTCAAACACGTCCACTTTTTTGCTGCTTGATACAAAAGGAAAACTCACACAGTTCTTATTATCAGGACTAATCTACCAGAGAGTTCTTGTTGATCAGGTGAGTTTTCACTTCATTCGATTCTTCATATACTGTATAGAGGTACATACATGAATGTGACCTCTGCATTCAACCCATCCTATCGTTAGGAGCAGTGAGCTGCTGGGAAGCAACTTAGAGTTCAGTGTCTCGCTCAAGGACACTTGGACATGCAGACAGGCAAGCCGGGGATCGAACCGCCAATCTTGCGGTTAATGGACGAGCCGCTCTACCAACTGAGCTACACAACAACACTACTTCTCGAGGTTTAATAAAACATGACTTGGTCAAACCTCGAAGTACATGTCTGGACCGTGTACGGTCAGTCTGTGAATTTGTGGCTAAATTGTTCCACGAATAATCAGTGGTCATGTCTGTAATGTTAAATCCAGCAGTACATGTCCACCAGGAAGTGGACTTTCTCACTTGTTATACTCATTATTATACCACGCAACTTTCAATGACGTTATTATTCAATGTAACTTCCATTCACGGTTGCTCGATATACTACCTCACCCCGCTCTGTGCTCTTTGCCGTCCGCGGACTTTATACTTCGAAGACAAATATAATCTGTGACAAAATACTTTCAAATTTCCTTCCAAACGGAGTTGAGGATAGTCGGATGGGAATGTCATTTCTAGGAGACCAGCTCACTTGCACAAAAAGGCTTATAAATGCCACGATAATGTATAAGGCGTTTAGCGTGCAATAAGTACGAATTTCTTGATTTCCGCGTGTCTTTTGTACGCCATGTATCCTGAACTGACTGTGAGGTAAACACATCCACGTATAAATGCTGCGGTAAGAGTTAGTGGCGTAGAATAAGAAGAGAGAAAGACCACTGATGGTGGGAGGGTCCAACAAACACAGGTCTTTAACCAGGAGACCGGTGGTGATCCCTGTTTGGTTTTGTAAGTACGACGTTTGTGACGTGTTTTTTGTTGACGTTTGTTTTCCGTAGTTGTTTCCGTACAAGTTCTACTTAGTTTACGTACTTATTTGAAGCCCAACCATGATGTTTTCCCTTACCCTAACTCAGTGGTTTTCTTGCCTGGACCTAACTGCAGACGTTTGCGTGGCGTACAAATGACACAAAATAACCAAGCCCCCAGGAAGAGCGCCGGCCGTTGATGCCTGTCTTCGTAGTGGCCAAACGGCAGTAATACAGCTTCTGTGTCCGTCACATGACGCATTGGGCCCTAAGAGACTTTTTCCCATAGACTTGCATTGGGAAAGAGACATCTGTAACTCGGAGGATCATTTATTTTGAGGTGAATCAACTCCCCAGTATGAACACTCTAATAGCCCTTTTTTAAATCATTAGGTCTTAAAAGTTGTAAAATGCACTAATATATACGTTATTTATACGTCTTCCTGTGAGACCGGGTTGAGGAGGCAGGACGGCTCTGTTTTTAGATGCAAATTAGCTTAAAGCTATAATCTGATACGGTGCAGCAAATGGTGACATTTAAGTTTTAAACTTTGCATTTTAAATAAAATAAAAAAAAGAAACCACCGTTGACTGTCGGTAGGAATCTGGAGGCAAACGGCGTCTTTTAGACATTTACTGTTTTTCTTTTGTCTCAAACGTTTCCACCAAACGTGCTCTCACAGCATCGAGTCCAAAAGTGAAGCTGCGTCTCATAAACGCACCCGAAGCAGCCGGAAAGGATCTTTTCTTACTCAAGGACACCTCAGCAGAGACGGACTGCAGCGGGGGAATCAAACCTGTGACTGTCCAGTAACACCAGAGACTACAGAACAGGACTGACCAATATCAATCATTTCATTATATTCTTTAATTTAACCGACAGTCTGCTGCTTCTAACACGTGATCACAAAGTGAATTCATTCTTGGTGAAATTTAATACATTTCTTAATTTCCTGCAGAATTTTAGTGAAGCTTGGTGTGCCTCTTTTTAATAAATCAATTATTATATAATTTACAGTTAGCATTTGATCTACTAGAGCTGCAACGATTAGTCAATGAATCCATTAATCAATCGACAGAAAACTGATCGGCAACTATTTTGAAAATCAAGTATTTGTTCTTAAGCAGAAAAGCCAAAAAGTCACTGGTTCCAGTCACCAGAATGAGGATATTTGCTGGTTTTCTTTTTCTTTTGTAGAGTTGGTCAGACAAAACAAGCTTTTTTATTAATTTTGTCAAATGTTCTGATATTTTACGAACCAAACAATTAATCTACAATGAATAAAATCATTAGTTGCAGCCCTAATATTGTCTAACTAATCAATTCTATTTCTTTTATGAGTTGTTTATTTAATTCATGTGAATATTGCTCAGCTGTTGTTCGACGGCTCGGTTTGATTTGTTTTGATCAAACAGAAATAAAGTGGTGATGAGCTTCTTCATACCTGCGTTGTGTTTCTGAGTGACGCGTCTACTATATGTAGTATTTATTTACAGTATATTTGTACTGCGAAATAAAGATGTGGTACATATTTGAATAAACAGCTTGATTAGTATGTCAGTGTGAATGTATATTAAGTTACACTGGAGATGTCCTCACAGGACATGTTATATATATTAATGTGTGTGTGGCTACATTACCCTTGGCTAATTGGCTCACTATACAGACCTTAATACATTAGCATAATAATATTTGCTTATACATAATTTACAGTGTGTGTGTTTACTGGTTAAGGCGTATCGTATCCTTACATGACTTAAATAACTTCTGTTTACATATAATACAAAGACGCCGCTGTGTCATTAAAGGTTCATTCGTCTACAGTCAGATAGAAAACTCTCCATGTTGGTTCCTTTGAACTGAATCAGCTGTTTGTGTTATTTTGTATAGTGTTTATGGAGTGAGGAAGTCACAGTAGCTGAACTGGGAGGTTTTCTTACGACCGCAGCGACTAGCATGTAGCACGGTGGCTAGTTTTATTGTTGTCACCTTTAAATGTCCCATAAATAGAATCATTCATACGATTAGATTCCCTCTGTGATGCTGATGATCAGTGAACATGAGGCAACAGTTTCTGGCACAGTTACGCAGTGTGGCACGTTGGATATGTGACATTAATAATTTGGAGTTGTGGGTTATTAATATTTCATTGTGACGTTGGATCAACATTCGTTTCTGGCCTCCTGCCACCAGCAGCGTTGATTTTCTCCTCTAGTTTTGTTGCGTCTTGTCCAGCTGTCTGAGAATCGCCTTTGAACACGTGTCCACTCTCAACTGAACTACCAGAGATGATTCGACCTGATAGAAACATTCCTGGGTTTGGTAGTTTTTTTTCCCAATGTGATAAAATCTGAATTGATTTGCAACAAAGACGCAGTGATTAAATCTATTTTATCTCCTGTGTCTCCAACTTCATGGACGAGAATGATTACTGCCTAACAAATCAGGTGAGAAGCTGAAGTAATGTGACTCATTAAAGCTGATCAATCCGTTGAAAAAACACACAGCCGAATGTTTTTAAAAAAGTCAAATATTAAAACTGCATTAAGCATTGTATTTTTACCAAAAGGAGGGGCTGGATTTAATAACTTTTAAGCAATCTTTTGCAAGAAATGCAGCTATGTTTTTGGTTTGTGTTGTTAATTGATTTCCAATAGTAGATATATACATACATTTGCATAAAGCAGCATATTTGCCCACCCCCATGTTGATAAGAGGATTAAATACTTGACAAATCTCCCTTTAAGGTACATTTTGAACAGATTGTCTCTTTTCATTGAAAAAAGCTGCTAACATGTAGCGTACCAAATGGCTTCTCATGCCAATGTGTTGCTAACTGTTAACAGGAGCCGCCAGTTGAAAAAGCTGAACCATCATGAACTCTGAATGCAGCCACTCGCTGTCTGAAAGCACCTTCACGGCTACTAAAATATTGAGATTAATATTTCATTAATTACAATAAGAATCGGCTACATTTTGAGAAAAACAAAACATAATATTTAGAGATTAAAGTCATAATATTATGACAATAATGCGTAATATTAGGGGGTGGAAGGAGTCAGGATATAACCAAAAGAACCAAAACAGTGAGCTGCTAAAAGCTGCTAAAAGCTGCAGAGTTTCATGTTGATACTGAGCGGTTCTTTTACATTAAACAGTCATTTTAATCAATCAAATATATTATTGCTTAATGCAGGTTTAAATTTGTCTTTTATTTAGTTTCCTACAGGAGAGTGACTTCTTTACTGTTATTGAGAGTATAAATATCTCACTAGAGAGTCTAAAATGTTGCCAGCATCACACTTTCCATCAGGCTTCATTTAATAACACAAATACTGTAACGTCTAATAGACTTCCAGTGATATTCACAGCAGCGTGACGAGTCAGTGACAGAGATGTTAATGTGATTAATGGGGTTTAAATGTTGAACTTCTGTACTGGACTTGGTAAAGAAAGTGGCGACGAGCCTCCGGGGCCGTGGGACACAATGTGCTTTTTATCGTTAAACTCTGATTAATATATTCTGATTTATATTGAACTGTAATCTTCAACCATTCACCTCCAGATGTGCTCGTATCAACATCAGCTTACCTCTCTTCTTCTACCGGGTCGAGCCCTCTTTGATTAGTTATACATCCGTTATGATTGGTCAGAATAAATATCCCAGAAAAGCCGGGTCAAAGCCGGTCAAACCTGGGTCAGAGCCGGGTCGCTCCGGCAGAGAGCCTTGTGCTCCACATGTGCTTCTCCTCTCAGCACAAATAGGGGGGCCTGCACCATTTTGCATCCCCATTTTGCAGCTCACTCAGAGGAAGGCAGGAGTGGAAGTTAGTTGACTCCATGTGAGGAAGAGGAGGACGAAGCAGCAGCAGCAGGAGGAGGAGGAGGATTCCTGCTCGGTCCTGGTTCTGATTTGGAGTCCCGGCTCGGACCCGGCTGTATGTTACTCCTCGTCGTCTCTGCATGTTCCACCAAGAACTCCTCGCCTCCGTCCCCGGCCTCGCCGCCTCCTCCTCCCGCCTCTCCGGTGGCCAGCTGCTTCATCCTCAGGTTGATGGAGCCGTAAGTCCTCTTGGGTCGGACAAACGCCGCCCTGCGTCGGTACATCTCGCCCCGGCAGATGGACACCATGAGCAGCACGGACAGGAACATCCCCCCCAGCGTCAGCAAGCCCAGGCCCGCGATGATGCACTTGTCCAAGTGGGAGCCCAGCTGGGCGTAGTACATCTCCAGCTTCTCCATCTGGCGGGCCGACACGGAGTCCGGGTCCACTTTGGCCTCCCGGGGGATGGTGTAGGCGATGACCACCAGGACGATCCCGCTCACCAGGAACACCAGGGCGAAGATGAAGCCGTAGTCGGCGGAGTGGTCGTCGGCGGGGTTGAACTCGGTGAAGTCCTGGCCATCCTCCTGACCGCCGCCTCCTTCCTCCTCATCGTAGGACCGCGGAGAGAGCTCCTGATGCTGCTGCTGCTCCGCCTGAAAGAGAGAGAGAACACAACGTAAAGAAAGCAGAGATAACAAAAGAAAGAAAGAAAGAAGAGGAAGCTGAAGTCTTTTGATTGAACTGTGAACTGAAGGATGAAACACCACCAACTAGAGACTGAACCAGGTTCACATAACAAAGGAGGACTTGTGTTAAACTCTACCAACATGTTTAACCAATGTGAGACGGCTTGTTGTAATAAAACGGTGGTATTAGAACAGAGTACCACCAAAAATGTCAGTTATGTTCTTTGCTCTGCTGCAAATGATCTCTGTTTTTGTATCTTCTCCTTTCTTTCTTTCTATTTATTTATTTATGTTTTTTGTAAGGTCCTATGTCTTTCTGCTATGCTGAAAATGAGAAAAACAAATAACAACTTCAGAAAAAGAAAAGACAATAAAGCTGAAGTCTTTTAGTGTCAACATTTGAGTCACATTTTAAAGAAAGTAAGTCATTAAACATCTCATCAGGTCATCTCCACACATATAAAAACATGCAAATCAATTTCTTTAAAAAAAAAAGGTTTCTTTGCCACGATGCAAATGTGTTACTTGCTGACATCACCATGTTACAGAAGAAAAGGCGGGACTTAAGTCAAGGCGTTTCAGACGGTTCAGGAGCATTATTTCTGTTCCTGTGGGGGAGACTGTGGACTTTAGGCTTTGGAACTTTACAGACCTTTTACATGAACAAAAGTAGAATAGGTCCTCTTTAAGGTTAGACATTGACCTCCAACGGTTAAGGTTAGGATAGGTCGTTGGGCAGCGAGTCTCGCCAGAATTTTTGCACGTTTTCACAACTTGTGGGTTACCATCTAGACACGACCAAGCCTTACGTTTAAGCTGATAATCCTGTGAGCCGGTTTCAGTCTTTTTTGTGGTCACAGTATTTAACAGAAACAATGGTTGAATTCTCAACTTGAATTCAATAAAAACATGTTTTCAAATTTTTCCTGTGTCGCGTCATAACTACTTGATCAATTTATATTTATACCGGCTCATTTTGCGGTTGCTACTTAGCTGCTAACATTAGCTCCTTCACTAAACAACGCCCTAAAATAACTTCAACGAACCCAAACCACAACCAGGATCATTTCCTGAACCTCACCAAACTGGGACCGTTTCGAGGGCGTCATGTCGTGGGCGTGTCCTGTACCGTGCCCCGCAGACAAAGAACGTATATCGCTAAGAAATGAAAGTCAATAGTTTGTTCCATTGCAACATCACGCTACGCTTCTGCCATTTTGGACTGACGCCAGTAAAACGTCCACCTACAAAGAGCCGTACAAAAGTAAAACTAAATTTTTTCTAATCTAGTGTTATTTCAGTAGAATTACTGAAATCTCCTGTGTATAACAATAAAATACTGTAAATATAATAAGCATTTTCAGTCCAAAATGGCGGTAGCAGCTGTTGTAAAAAAAACACCGGTGATTGGTCCCTGTGCTTCTAGACTCTTTGCCGTAGATAGACCCACCTGCTTTAGTCCGGCCCTGTTCTTCTTCTTCGCTGGAACTTTACGTTTGTGTACGTTAAATTTAAACCTTGGTTCTCCTCCAGGCAGACATTTTATCACTCAGGACAGACTGAAGACATCTGAGATCACATAAATACAACTACCTGCTGTTAGGAGACTAAAACTGACCTTGGCGTTGCCTGAAGTTGAGGGTGGACAACCGGCCGGCACAGTCGCCCCCTGCTGGCGTTGCTCATGCTCCTCGTCCTGCTGGTAGGAGGCGTTCTCAAAGCCCCGGGCGGCGCAGCACACTGAGGCCGGCGTCGGAGACACGCCTCGCCGGCCTCCTCCGCCCCGCAGCTCCCGGAGCTCTACGGCGTTGAAAGAGGACTCCATCGAAATGTGATGGACGTGCTCATGTCTCCAGCATCCCTCCGCTCTGCATCATCCTCACTGAAGAAAGACAAAATAAGTACTGAAGAGAGAATGTATAACTGGCCTACAGTTAAAACTAATACAACTTTATGTTTATGTGGTCAACATAGTGATCAATAATCACGTGATGTCATATTTATGGCATCACTCTTTAAACCTGCAGTAAGCAGAAAGCTTTGGGAAATATTGGGATAAAAAAATTCGATAATAACCTTTCAGCATATTGTAATTATTATTATATATGTATATATATATATATGTATTTGTAATTATTCCACACACACATTCATGTGCATCTCACCTTGGTAGTTATTTATTTCCATTTCTTCTCTCATCACCATTAATGCTGTCACTTCCTGTTGAGCCCTAAATAGAGAGTTCAAATCAGATCCTACATGTTAAAAACATTTGTAACACACATTTGTGCGCCTGCGCACCCACGCACGCACGCACGCACACACACACACACACACACACACACACACACACACACACACACACACACACACACACACACACACACACACACACACACACACACACACACACAAGGATGTGGAAATAGGAAGGTGCATGAGAACACAACCGTTACATCTCGTCTGCAACACTTTAAAACCTGATTGTGTTTTAAATATTCTTTGTGCTGAATGAGGTGTCAGCTGGTGGATTAATGGACAGGCTGGTCTACAGGCTGCAGCTGAGGGACCCCGTGTTTACTAAGGGCCACAGACTGGCCAGATTATTTAAATTATTTAAATGTACTTCAGAGAAAACAACAACTTTACCCCCACTGGCCCATAAGAAACATTAAAACATTAAGCAGCTGATCGCATGAATCTGAGAACATGATGTGACCCGGTTCATCAGGTCGATTTGGTTTTCAAATAATACGTCACTACTGGACAGAATAGAGGTAAAATGAAAATATGATTAATCCACCACTGAGTGTCAGTGTGTTCATCATGTCACACCTCTGATGGGCGGGAACCTCGTTCACACACAGTTCAGACGCCTCTCTGTGCTCACACAGACAGTATGTACAACCACAAGCCTGTTAGTGTCAATATATACAGTATATATATATATATATATATTGGAAAAACAAAGTTCGGAAACTTGTGTTTGGTCGATTATTTCTCTGTTGTTACAATGCTAATGGTCATTGTATTTTACATGGTTGGAAAGCCTGTTTATTTACCTTCGCAATGATGTCCAACTTGTAAGGATCATGTATTTGTGGGATGAGCAGCACAGCTGATTATGTGGGGAGCGCCCAAGAACAATTTGCCAAAATGTTCTGCCAATGGTAAACAGTGTATTCTCATAAGGCTACCAGGAAGCCTGCAATGACTGCCCTTCACCGTCAGGCCCATTTGCGCTGGTGTCGACAACACAGACAATGGAACCTAAACATGTGGGGGAATGTCATGTTCAGTGATGAGTCCAGGTTCTGTCTGCCAAAGTTGGATGGCAGGGTCAAAGTATGGAGACGACGTGGAGAACGCTATGCTGATTGTTGCACCGATGGAGTAACAGCTTTTGGTGGGGGCAGTGTCATGGTGTGGGGCGGCATCTCCCTCACTGGCAAAACAAGGCTTGTCATCATTGAAGGCCATCTCAATGCAGGGAGATATCGGGATGAGATTCTGCAGCCAATGGCGATCCCATATCTCCACAATGTGGGACCTAACTTCATCCTCCAAGATGACAACGCTCGCCCCCACAGAGCCAGGGTTATCACAGACTACCTCCACAATGTGGGAGTAGAGAGAATGGAACGGCCTGCCAAGAGTCCAGACCTCAACCCAATTCAATACTTGTAGGATCAGCATGGGCATGCTGTACGTGTTAGAGTGACAAACACAACCTCGTTGGCTGACCTGCAACGAATCCTGGTTGAGGAATGGAACGCCATCCCACAGTAACATGTGACCAGGTTGGTGACCAGCATGAGGAGGAGGTGCCAGGCTGTTGTGGCTGCGTATGGATCTTTCACCGCTACTGAGGCTCCTGACGGTGTATTAAATGAATAAAGTGTAAAATAGCCAATATGTCTTGTTTGTTCCTTGTTACTGATAGAGTTCAATCATCCAATCCACCAAACAACTCAAAACAAGAGTCAGTACCAGCAGGAGAATACACTGTTTACCATTGAGAGCATTTTGGCAAATTTTTCTTGGGGGCTACCCACATAATCAGCTGTGCTGCTCATCCCACAAATGCATGATCCTTACAAGTTGGACATCATTGTGAAGGTAAATAAACAGGCTTTCCAACCATGTAAAATACAATGACCATTAGCATTGTAACAACAGAGAAATAATCCATCAAACACAAGTTTCCAAACTTTGTTTTTCCAGTATATATATATTATATAGTAGTGGTCATTATATAGTAGTATATTATATAGTATTATATTATATTATATATGTTATATAGTCGTATAGTAGTATATTATATATATTATATTGTAGTGGTCATTATATAGATGTTTAGTAGTGGTCATTATATAGTAGTATATTATATATAATATATAGTAGTATAGTATGTATATTATATAGTAGTATAGTATATAGTAGAATAGTAGTTCTCATTATATAGTAGTATAGTAGTATATTATATATATTATATAGTAGTGGTCATATAGTAGTATATTATATATAATATATAGTAGTGTAGTATATATATTATATAGTAGTATAGTAGTTGTCATTATATAGTAGTATATTTTATATATATATATATATATATATATATTATATGGTAGTATAGTAGTGGTCATTATATAGTAGTATATTATATATATATATACATATATATATATTATATAGTAATATCGTAGTGGTCATTATATAGTAGTATATTATACAGTATATATTATATAGAAGTATATCATATATATTATATAGTAGTATAGTAGTGGTCATTATATAGTAATATATTATATATATATTATATAGTAGTATAGTAGTGGTCATTATATAGTAGTATATTATACAGTATATATTATATAGAAGTATATTATATATATTATATAGTAGTATAGTAGTGGTCATTATATAGGAGTATATTATACAGTATATATTATATAGAAGTATATTATATATATTATATAGTAGTATAGTAGTGGTCATTATATAGGAGTATATTATATATATATATATATATTCTATATTATTATAGCAGTGGTCATTATATAGTAGTATATTATACAGTATATATTATATAGAAGTATATTATATATAATATATAGTAGTATAGTTTAGTAGTGGTCATTATATAATAGTATATTATAAATATTATATAGTAGTAAAGTAGTGGTCATTATATAGTAGTATATTATATATATATATTATATAGTAGTATAGTAGTGTTCATTATATAGCTGTATATTATACAGTATATATTATACAGTAGTATATTATATATATATATATATATTATATAGTAGTATATTATATATATTATATAGTAGTATATTATATATATATATATATATATATATTATATAGTAGTATATTATATATATTATATAGTAGTATATTATATATATATATATGTATATATATATATATATAGTAGTTTATTATATATTATATAGTAGTGGTCATTATATAGTAATGTATTATATAGTAGTATATTATATATATTATATAGTAGTGGTCATTATATAGTAGTATAGTAGTGGTCATTATATAGTAATGTATTATAAAGTAGTATATTATATACATTATATAGTAGTATAGTAGTATATTATATATATTATAAAATAGTTGTCATTATATAGTAGTATAGTAGTATATTATATATATTATTAATAGTTGTCATTATATAGTAGTATAGCAGTGGTCATTATATAGTAGTATAGTAGTATATTATAACCAATATATAGTAGTGGTCATTACATAGTAGTATATTATATAGTAGTATATTGTATACATTATATAGTAGTATATTATATAGTAGTGTTCATTATATAGTAGTAGAGTAGTATATATTACTGTATATGGTAGTGGTCATTATATAGTAGTATATTATATATATTATTATTATTATTATTATAGTAGTACTATATCCTGCTGTCAGATTCAGCTTCATCATATTAATCCCCCCTCAGCTGATAAACACCGGTATTTGGTTGTTTGTGCAGCCGGCTGATGACCGAGGAGCTCCGGGCTGAACGAGCCACTGACACAGTTACAGGTCACCGGAACATCCAGACCCAAGGAGCCCGTTGACAGCACCAGCACCTCCACCACCTCCATCACTGTGACCTTGTGATGCGCCAAACAGCCAGAGACCTGGACCACTACCGTCTGTGCGTGTGTGGGCGTGTGCGTGTGCGCGCGCGTGTGCGCGCGTGTGTGTGTGTGAGAGAGAGATAATATCAACCGGGGCTGATAAGCACAGACTGACTCGCTCTTCATGATCCCGATGTGACAGCAGATAACCGGACAGAGAGAGGAGGGGGGGCCGGACTCAGAGCACGATCAGGATCAGGATCTGCTTCTGCTTCTGGTTCTGAACCGAGCATCATATGAGTCTCCGGAGGGAAACACCGGGACGGGTTCAGTATCCAGGCAGCATCCAGCCACCCCCACCCACCACCACCAGCTCAATCAGAACCAACATCCCGGATCAACATCGATCATCGATCACCTGCAGCAGGATCAGGATCACACGGGTCTGGGTAAAGAGGTCTTACCTGGTGGTCTTACCTGGTGGAGCAGGTGGGGATCCAGACGGCTAAGGGGCATCACATCATCACAGCATCTGATCTGATCCGGAGAGATGGATGCTGCTGCTGCTGGATCATGTGTGAGGGGGGGCACACACTGAGCATGCGCAGAAGCAGCCTGCATGGTTCACTGTGAAGAGCTGCTGGAGTCACAGCAGAGAGGTGTGGCGGGAAAATATTAATAAATACATACATTAATAAGATCAATCTTTATTGATCTCTAGCGGGGAGAGTCGGTTGTTGCAGCAGCTCAAGGACAGAAATACAGATCAACAACATAAGTAACAATAAGTAAAAGAAAAACAACAATAATAATAATAATAATAATAATCATAATCATAATAAATTATAATATGAATAATAGTAATAATAGCAATAACAATTGCAATAATAATATAATAATAATTAAGAGGGATAAAATACAACTAAAATAAGAATAAAACACTGAATAGAACTGGAACATTTGGAGACCAGGATGTGATTAGTGATGTAAAATCATTGTAACATATATAATATACATAGAATAATAAAATGGTAAATTATGTTATGGTATAAGTTATGAGATATGGCCATGGTCGAAGGTAGTCTAACATAATGTATAGTATGGTATGTATAACATTGAACAGAATATTAAATATAATATATATAAATTTATATATTTACTGTATATATACATATATATAAATATATAAAATATATATATACATTTATATATATTATATTTAATATTCTGTTCATATATATATATATATATTGTATGTATATATAGTATGTACTGTATATATAGTAAATATAATAAATATATACTTTTCCTTCATTCTCTTGAAGGCAGCCTCTATCCCCTCTTCCCATTGGTCAGTCAGCTCCACCATGATGACCGTCCTTGTCAAGGTGGATCAGAGCACAATATCTGGCCGAAGGGATGTTGGTGTTATTTCATGCGGGAACTTTAACTGCCGGTCAAGGTCAGCTCTCATCTTCCACTCGCCTCCAAGAGACAGGAGAGGCCGCCCCCTCGCGCTGCAGCTCTGGCCTTCGCCCCCTTGCCGAACAAACTGGACCAGCCGCTGTGATGTTGCTGGGCTGGCCTTGTTTGCCTCCAGCCTGCGTGCCTCCAGGATTTCGGCTAGCTTACGCAGCACCCGGTCGTGGCGCCATCTGTACCGGCCCTGCGTTAGCGCCGCCTTGCATCCAGAGAGGATGTGCTGCAAGCCGGGGTCTTTGGAGTTGGCAGGTCTCCTCTGTGCCGTACCAGAGGTGCAGATTCCGGGGACTGGGAAGGGTGTCATACGTGGCCCTGATCAGGAAACTCAGTCTTGCTTGGGGCATCTTCCCGATGTCTGCCCACGTGATGGTTCGGTTTATCACCACCTCCCAGGTTGTCTATCTGCCTTGTTGTTGCAGAGCTTACCGCTCTGATTCTGTAGCCCTCTTCTTCCATCTTCGTGACTTCGGAGATCTCAAGGTCTTTCCTTTCCTTCTTCGATGCTTTGGACCACATCTTGAGTGCTGGTCCCCACCCAAACCCGGCCCTGCCTGGCTGCAGCAGCCCGACAATCTCCTGGTGTTTTAGGCGATTGATGGCCTGGTTGACTGCCTGTGTTACATCCCACTTGCGTCCTGTTCGAATTTGGGCCTTGGTGTTTTGGACAGATGGGTCAGGTGAGTCTCTCAGCTCGAAGACAAGTCTCACCTTCTCCTGTCTCTAGCCTAGGTTGATAGATTTCAGTGGGAGCTTCAGGGTGGTTCTCCCAAACAGTGCGGTGTTGGTAAGACATCGAGGAAGGCCCAACCATTTGCTGATGTAATTGTTGACTTTTGCATCCAACTTCAAAACTGTTGTTGAGGTGATGTCACACAACTTTAGAGGCCACATCAGACGTTGGTATAGGGGGAACTGGTAAAACCAGATCTTGAATTTCCCTGGCAGGGAACTTTGGTCGATCTTGCTCAGGCCATTCGTGAGCTGAGCTAATACAGAGGCAGCCATGTGCTTATCGGACAGGTTGTCTGTGTAAAGCCTTCCAAGGCTTCGCACAGGTTGATCCGCCAACTGCGGGATCTTCTTGCCAACTGAGAAGGTGATGTTAACGTTCTGGGTTTTTGTTTGGATTGAGAGGCTGCGGGACTTAGCAGGTTTTATCGTCATCCGGGCCCATGATAGGAGCTCCTCAAGCCTTTTCAGGAGTCTGGAAGTGAATGCTACTGTCGGGAGGAGGGTGGTAACGTCATCCATGTAGCTCCGTGAAGCCGGGAGTTGCAGACCTGCTTGGGATCTGACTCCTCGGACCATCTGTCTGCCCCCAGTCAGGATGATCTCAAACGCTGCCGTGAAAAGGATGGGAGAGATGGAACAACCCATTGCTATCCCTTTCTCCAGCTGGTGCCAGCCCGTTGAGATCTTCTGGGTTGTGTAGCAGACGCGGAAGTTGTTGAAATAGCTTGTTACTAGGCTCTGGATGCAAGATGGGATGTGGAAGAAGCTGAGAGCGAAGTTGATGAGCTGGTAAGGAACGGAACCATAAGGGTTTGCAAGATCCAGCCAAACCACGTGGAGGTTTGATTTACTCCGCTTAGCTGTCTGGATCTATATAGTAAATATAATAAATATATATAAAGTTAATATATTGTGTATATAGTTAATATAGTGTGTATATATAGTAAATATAATATATATATATATATATTAAATACAATAAATATATATAGTAAATATAATATATATAGTAAATACAATAAATATATATATAGTAAATATAGTATATATATATATAGTAAATACAATAAATATATATACACTAAATATAATGTATATATATATAATAAATATATATACAAAGTAAATAAATTAAATATATATATAATGAATATAATAAATATATATATAGTAAATATAGCATATATATAGTAAATATAGTATATATACAGTATATAGTAAATATATATACATAGTAAATATATATATAGTAAATAAAATAAATATATATATAGTAATTATATAGTAAATATAATATACATAGTAAATATATATATATAGTAAATATAATAAATATATAGTAAATACAGTACAATATATATAGTATATATATATACAGTAAATATAATAAATATACATAGTAAATATGGTTAATATATATAGTAAACATAGCCAATGTAGCCAGTTTGAGATACTTTATCAGTAAAGTACTGCATCATATCATACTGAATAAGCATATTATTATCATTTTTTAAAGTAAAAGTCTCAGATTAATATAGTGGAGTAAAAAGTATTTCCCTCTAAGAAATACGTTGGTGGAGTAGAAGTAGCAGCAAATGCAAATATTTAAGCAAGTATGTCAAAATTTGCACTTAAGTACAGTACTTGAGTAAGTACTAGTGATACTAGTGCTAGTGATATTCCACCACTGCAGAGTACTATGAAATACATCAAATTAAAGGTTAAATTACCACAAAGTGTGACAACTTCTTCTGGTAAAGTTTAACAGTTGTAATGAAGACAGCGGACGCTCCTGAATGGAAGCTGATATCAGACGTGAATAAATCCTGTAACACAGAGACAAAATATCACATTAGAATAAACAGATCAATATAATATGTAGGGTGTTATCAATTAATCTCACAGTTCTTTTCTAGATTCATTGATTAACTCAAATTAAATGTCAGAAAATAGTGAAAAATGTCCCAGTTAACCCAAAGATATTTAGTTTAATATGATATAAAACAGAGAAAAGCAGGAATCCCCATATTTCAGAGACTGAAAACAGCATTTTCTAACATTTTTGCATGAAAAATTAATTAATTGATTATCAAAGTTATTTTTCTGTTGATCGACTAATCGATTAGTCAACTAATGGTTGCAGCTCTAATAATGAGCTTTAAACTCCACATCATTAAATGGATGTGGATATTTTCTCTCTCCTTATAGTAACAGATTGTCTGCTTCATCTTGGTGAGAGAATAAAGATTATAATCTCCACAGAGAGAGAGAGAGGGAAACCATGACCGTTACCATGGCAACACATATCTAGTGCAGACATGAACACGTCGTTTTTATAAAACCAGAAGCAACCATCATTAAAAAAAACATCCATTTTAATCTCCTGTCACTCAAAAATCCTTTAACATGAAGAAATGATAAAACTGATTTCTGCTGTTCCTCATATACAATACTGGATGGATATACATGGACAGGATGATTATGTACAGTATATGTACATATACTGTATGTCTATATCCTGTAAAGATTTACATTTACAGTGACAGATATGTACATAAAGTGACAGATAATATGTACTGTATATATTACAAAAACATGTTCATTACAGACTGTAAATTATAATCTAAAAATGTGCATTAAAGGTCATATATTATACTCCATTTAAACTAGTTATTATAGGTCTCAGACACCTCCAAACCATGTCTCTGAAGTTTTTTTTTCAAAAAAACAATCAGATCATGCATTCCAGCATGTCTCTATAACCTGTTTCAGCCCATTTCCAAAAGTGCTGATTTCTGTGTCTGTAGCCTCTGTCTCCTCCCACTCTGCTCTGATTGGTCAGCGTTTTCTGTCAATCAAACGTCCTCAACAACACAGCGTCACCCTCCCCGCCCCCCTCGCGGCCTGAGAGCAGGGAGAGAGAGGAGTGGAGAGAGAGGAGCTAGAATAGAGCTTATAAACCACTTTAAAGTTTATAAACCAGAAACTTCACCCAGCGCACGTTACCGAAGGAATCTGATCAGAAATCGGCGACACATGATGAACATCTGCGGTCCAGATTCCAGGTTTTCCTGACGGTTTCTCTCAGGTAAATAATACTATTTATATCTCTGTTAGTTAGCTCAGTGTTTACCTCATGCATCAACTCTGTAAACCGTAAACATACACTCTGTTTTACGTCTGTCTTTACAGATCCATCTGTGAGAAATGACCGACAGAATCATCCCAGAGGAGAGCAGACAGCTGAGAGCAGACAGCTGTGGGCAGATGGGAGATACAGAGCTAACCCGTTAGCATGTAGCTACATGCTAACGGGTTAGCTACATGCTACCGCTATGACACGGTGTGTAAACACAGCGACCATCAGGGTGGAAAATAGAAGATGTGAAACAGTAGTCAGTTCATTATTTCTGCTAAAAGATAAATGTATGGAAGATCAGAGTAATGGTATATTATTTACAGTAGTAGCTGTCTCTGTGTTACCATGACTACAGACCACCGGAGCTTAGCTTACCATAGTTTACCAGAGCTGAAGACTTTCTCCTGTACCATGTTAACATAACTGCAGGTGAGATGATTACAAATGCTGTGAATAATTAATATTGTCATCTGTCAACTCAAATAAAGTTTGACTGTGAAACAGAAATGTGTTGTGTTGCTTACAGTCACTATTTACTACCTGTAATCTGCTACATGCATGACATCAAATATATATAATGTATAAATATCATCTGTTTAAACAGTGTAATTACATAAAGCCTTTGTGAAAGAACATGTTATATTTAGATGATGGGAGTACATGAAGCCTGTTCTGCTGGTTCTTGCAGACTAACAGTAGGAGCTACTTTGCTCAAGTTAGGTTGAGAGACAGTGACGCGCTGTGGGGCGGGGTCAGCTACTGAAGGTTCTGCTCTGGTTCGACCAGGAAACCCTCACGTGGCTTGCATTCTCTAATGACGTCAGAATACAAGGAAAAAAGCGAATTTTTTTTCTGCACCCATTTCCGGACAAACGGAGGAGGAGAAAAAGAGAGAGGATGGTCTTTTATGATACTATGGTGGCCTGTAGACACACTGGGGACAGATATTGATGTTTAAAAGACATGGAAAAGTGCATTTTGCATAATAGGTGACCTTTAAAGACTAAATTATAATCAATAACGGCAGCAGCAGATATTCTGGTGTTATATAATTTCAACAACGTATTTTTGTGCGTTTTCCTACGAATGTCCAGCAACACGGGACGCACATGTCCATTTCCGCTCCAGTCTTTTTTATAAAATAAAACTACTTAGTTAGGTTTAGGAAAAGATGGTGGTTTGAGTTAAAATAACTCCAGAAGTGCTTGAACTGAAGTTCAGAAGTTACGTGAGAAATAAATCAACGTTGACTTCTGGTTTCATACGGGGACATGAACAGAGGGAGGAAGTCTGGTGTTTTTAGACCCACCCAACCAACCCAACCCAGAACCTCATGGTGGCGCTAGATGAAAAGTCAGAGGATCACCAATGTTATTTAAGACCCATCCCGAGGTGAACCATGAAGGTTTGGACCAAACTTCCTGCCTGCTGGTGGCGCTAGAGGAAACATCAGAGGATCACCATATTCAGAAGAATTTATCTTCAAGGGATCTTGATAATCTGAACCACATTTCATGTGAATGTCAAAGTCAAAGTGTTGTATAAAACGTATAAAGGCATGAGAAGCAGACATTGAGCTCTGGGCCCGTTTAACGGGAGTGTGGCGTCGGCGATGGGAGCATTTAGATGAAAACAAGACGAGTAGAAACAAATAAAGCAGCTTCTCTCTGTGCTGGACTAACAGATATTGAACTCACTGCTTCAAGGAAACAGCGGCTGGCGGCGAGAAGTCATCAGTGTAAAAAAGGCAGCAGCCCGTGAAATGTAGAATAATCTCATGTCACGGCGGCTGGGATGGCGTTCCCTCCGGCCTCGGGCCGATTATCAGCCGCTCACCTTGTAGAGACGTAAGGTCACAGGAAGTGAGAGGAAACCTCCTCACAGAGGTGGCCTCAATAGCCAGCGGGGCTAATTTTAGATCAGGCTGTTGTATTCGGTCTAACAGGATGGAGAGAGGATGTTGTATTCATGAGGATATTATGGGATTCTTTTATTCCTCAGTGTTCAATTACTGAGAAGCTGCTGCAGTAATCTCTGAGTCTTCTCACTTTCTTATTACAGTCAACCATTCAGTTTATATGTGGTGCATTCACACAGGAAAATGAAACAGCATCACAAGACTGTGTAATATAAGTAACACAAAAACAGTCCTCCAGAGTCTGACATCAGAACTGTGTCCATAGCAACGGTCTGTTATACGTAGCAACGGTCTGCTATACGTAGTAACAGTCTGCTATACGTAGCAACGGTCTGTTATACGTAGTAACGGTCTGCTATACGTAGCAACGGTCTGCTATACGTAGCAACGGTCTGTTATACGTAGCAACGGTCTGCTATACGTAGTAACGGTCGGCTATACATAGCAACGGTCTGTTATACGTAGTAACGGTCTGTTATACGTAGTAACGGTCTGCTATACATAGTGTAGGGATTCTACTTAGTAGGTTTTGGTTATTAGCAAAATAATTAATAAATAATAGAATTATTAATATTAATAAAGATTATCAATAAACAATAATAAATGGGGCACCACCCTGGAATCAGGGACCAATGACCAAAACGTTAATATAGTCTCATTATATATGCTAAACTATCAATTTGGAACGTTGATTAATAATTAAATTAATAACCATAACCACAATAGATAGTAAAGGTTGAAGGATATCGGAGTTCTTGACATAGCAGAGGTTGGCATTATTCACTCTTGTGCAACATTAAACAGACCAGCATGTATATTCCACAAACATTTATTTACAAGATAATAAAGGTTTAAAACACAATATTAATCTAACTAAATAACTAAACTAAACAAACCAAACACAGTGTGTGTGTGTGTGTGTGAGAGAGAGAGAGAGAGAGAGGGGGGGAAAACAAGATGGCGTCTTGTCTCAAGATGTCTGAATGGCCTACAGACCAAAATGGCGAGCACTGTAAAACTACGAAGATGGCGGAATCAAAGATGGCCGCCAGCATGTCATCACCTGACCTCTTTGTTCTTCTGAGCACATGTGCTCAAGAAGGACAGAGAGAGAGGGGGTGGGGGTTGATGTGGGGTTAAGATTATCTGAAGCTGTATGTTTATGTTTAACTAATTCACAGTTTCTGTATGTGATCTTAATGTGTGTTAGATATGCAGTGGGTTAGAAAAGATGGTTAGTTTGCATGCAAGACCTTGTCTATGTGAAGCATAAACTAAACACATCAAATGTGGCGAAGCCACCTACCCGAATATCAAATACAGATGAATCACCACAGTCAAACTCAATGAATAACATTAAACCAAATCAATACAAGTACTTTCTAGAAATCAAAGTTGGACAGTCTTGCTCAGCCATGTGCGATTGCTAATGCTAAGGTAAGCCCAGTACGTTACCATGGAAGAACAGGGTTTGTGATTCCATGTGTTGAAGTTGTGGTTCCAAATCAAAGATGTCGTCTTTGCTGTGCAGATTGGTTAGCTTGGTGCTAACTGTGAGAAGGCAGGCGCTTGCGTCTTCTGCCTTTTGATTCCTTGTGTTGAAATGGCTGTTTCCTAACAGACCATAGATCAGAAGCAGAACTGCTTTGCAAGTTCTGGACTTGAGAGCCGCTCACCTCAAGCCGGTCAGGAGGTGAGGAGATGAAGAGCAGGAAGAGCGCAGCAGCTCACCTCTCGCATGTCAGGAGAGATGAGAAGATGAGTAGGAAAGAGAAGGAACAAAGAAATTCCTCTGGTTTTGTTCTGTGTGAATTTCACACCTAGGTGTGAATGCTAGGGTAGCCAATGGAGAGTGAGCTTGGTCCACGGCCAATGGTAGCATACCTAAAAGGATCCTGAGACAGTTCACTGTGTCTGCCACCAGAAATGGCAGGTCCCTACAGTAGCAACGGTCTGTTATACGTAGTAACGGTCTGCTATACGTAGCAACGGTCTGCTATACGTAGTAACGGTCGGCTATACGTAGCAGCGTCCGCTATACGTAGTAACGGTCTGCTATATGTAGCAACGGTCTGCTATACGTAGTAACGGTCGGCTATACGTAGCAGCGTCCGCTATACGTAGTAACGGTCTGCTATACGTAGCAACGGTCTGCTATACGTAGTAACGGTCGGCTATACGTAGCAGCGTCCGCTATACGTAGCAACGGTCCGTTATACATAGCAATGGCCAGTTATACATCGCAACGGTCCGTTATACATAGCAACGGCCAGTTATACATAGCAATGGCCAGTTATACATAGCAACGGTCTGTTATACATAGCACAGGCCAGTTATACATAGCAACAGTCTGTTATACATAGCAACGGTCTGCTATACATAAAATCGGTCTGCTATACAAAGCAGAGCGTTGCTATTTATGCTATATATAGTAGCAATGCAAAAGCAACAAAATGGCCGCCATGGCCCGCTACGTTGTCGGCTACTTGCCGACAACATAGCGGGCCACGGCGGCCATTTTGTGGTGTCATTAAATAGCACTGGGAACTGTAAGAGCCGGGGATCGAACCGCCAACCTTCCAATTAGTGGACGACCCGCTCTACCTCTGAGCAGCCACAGCTGATGGAACTGACAGGGTTGCCATGGTAACCGGGGCGATCAAGGACCAAGAGGATGCATTTTGTATGGGACCTCTCTCTCTCACCTTCCTCTGAGCTCAAGTTAATGTCTGTAACACACTCATCTGGTAACAAAGTTTAAAGCTGCTAAAATCAATATTTTCATACAAACAACGGATGAAAAAGACTTTGTGATGTGGAAAGTGAACAGAAGCCTCGAGAGAAAGAAAAAAAATATTTTTTTGGTGATCCATTTTCTATTCAAGAACAGATGGAAAAAAAGCTCTTTTTAAGTCCATTTATTTTCTTTTTCATCTGAAAAAAAGTTTTGGCAGGTGATTTATTTTTTTGTCAGGATCATGTTTTATATTTCTCCCTGCACTCTAAACAAAAGGTTCATATATTTTGTGGTAGCAAGTTGTGTAAATTAAAACTCACCTGGAAGAAAATGTGTCATGTGACTGAATGTGTTCAGTCATGGGGTGGTGGTGCACCTCAGCCTCTTGTGGACAAAACGAAAATTACAACAACAAAATCCCGACACGTTGGCACGTTTCCGAGGTTCAGAATGAACTTTGAATCTCACATATAAAAATAAGGTGTCAAAGTTAATGAGATAATAACACGTTAATGCAAATTTGTTTTAATGCCGCTAATTTCTTTCAGTTTTAAAGCTAGAGTGAAGATACATGTATCATAATAAACTAGTAAACCTGATGAATCCATCGTTACCAACCATGTCCGACTAGCTTGTAGTGAAGGAGGTTAAATAACGCTCCAAACTTACACTTAACTTTGTCGAGGAAAAATTGTCACGTCCATTTCAAAGGGGTCCCTTGACCTCTGACCTCCAGATCAGTGAATGGGTTCTATGGGTACCCACGAGTCTCCCCTTTACAGACATGCCCACTTTATGATAATCACATGCAGTTTGGGGCAAGTCATAGTCAAGTCAGCACACTGACACACTGACAGCTGTTGTTGCCTGTTGGGCTGCAGTTTGCCATGTTATGATGGGAGCATATTGTTTTATGCTAAATGCAGTACCTGTGAGGGTTTCTGGACAATATCTGTCATTGTTTTGTGTTGTTAACTGAATTACAATAATAAATATATACATACACTTGCATAAAGCAGCATATTTGTCCACTCCCCTGTTGATAAGAGGATTACATACTTCTCCCTTTAAGGAACACATAAAAAATGGGCAATTCATCGCGATTAAATATTTTAATCGATTGACACCCCGAATAAAGATGATTCCGTATTTTTCTACTTGAATCCCGGTGGTGTCGGGAGGGGCTTTCAAGCTACATTTACACCTTGAAATAAAAAATAAAAATAAAAAAATACAATAGAGAAAACTGTGCCAACATGAGAACAAATGAAACATTAAGAAGTGAAATGAATGAACACGCAATGCTCAAAGTGTGTTTTATTGTACAAAACCGCTGACTGTTTGTAGAAAATACACATTTCCTTGAGAAGGGTTGAAGAAAAGCACAAAAAATGACAAACTTGTTCCCTGCTTACGGACTCGCATCCATTATTGTATTTTTAAGCTGCAAAATCGACACTTTTCATTTTCATTTTTTTTACAAGTGGTTCATTTTTCATCGTCTGCTTTGCCAGTGTGCTTTTAGCAGACCGGGTGTGAACAGAAACAGTAAGTTATTAAATCGTTAGATTGTTTTCTAAAAGTTAGATTCAATAAAAAAAATGAAGTGTAGATACTACACACTCTTGTTGCCTTTCATTATACAACATGAAATGTGGTACATAACCACGAAAAGGGAAGATTAAAGGAGGCGGAAAAACTAATTAGTAAAAGAAGAATTTCCCCTCAGCAATAAAATCTGTAAAAATGAACGTAGTGGAAGACGTGTTTAATAGTAGAGAATGTACAATGGAGCTTGATTTGTCAGATCCTGCTAAAGAAAACTATTTACACAAGTTCAAGGTTCAAATCTTTCCTTTTTTTTTCTTTCACATATATGTTGACCTGACGAGTGACAGCGTGGGACTGAGAATGGAACCTGATATCTGATCATCAAACGGAGTATTTCCTTTTGAACTACTGGGACTTTAAATGTTTAACAGTGTTCACTGTGTATTTATTAGTGTGTGCAGAGCAAACACTCAGACGTTTGATTACAGCCGAGGAAGGTCGTCTGATCAAAGCTTCGAATGAACTGATTCAAAATGAAATCCCTGTATTTATTATGGGATGTTAAAGGTTTTGTAACAGACTGGTCCCAATTAATGACGATATATTCTTCTGGAAATCACATTATAAAACAGTGGAGTTGTATTGTATAAGAGAACTGACGGTGTGACACTGACTTCTCCATAGTGTTGAATTATGGGCAGCTTGTAGGCTTAAAGGGGAGCTTTGGTATTTTCTAACTATTTTCCATGTTTTTGTGTCGAAGTGTACGACGGAGTATCAGGGCCACATCGAGGAAAAAACAAATAAATCGGAGATTTCTGAGAATTAAATCGTAATATTGCGAGAATAAAGTCATAGGTTTACGAGAAAAAAGTCATAATATTATGAGAATAAAATTATAATATTATAAAGTAATCAAAAAGTTAATCTTTTAGCACATCAGCAGCACATTATCATCAGTATCAGGACCTGGAAAAGATGGTTAAAGAAACTGAGTTTATTCTGAAGAAAGAACCACACGTACCTGATGAGGAAACGGACTCTTTGGTGGAGGAGGAAAGGACTTGTTTTCTCGTGAAGTTATGACTTTGTTCTCGTAATATTACGACTTTATTCTCGAAATCTCAGATTTTTTTTCAATGTGGCCATAACACTCCGTCATACTAAGTGACTAATGGGGACAACACATTTTTAAACTGGTCCAGTATTGAGGGAGAACGTTGCAGATGCTAAACGGGCTGAAACTCCTCCGTCAGTTTACGTCCACTAGAAGTTGTTGTTTTTACCACCGACAGGCTCCGATTGTTATTATCAGTGTATGACAACATTTTTAGAAAGGACCCTACAGGGAAATAAAACCATTTTCTGAGTGCACCGAAAAAAAGTAAAAAAAAAAAGTCCAAAGAATTGACAAACAAATGTCAGAAAAAAAGTAAAAAAAAGTAGTAAAAGAAAAAGTCAGAAAAAAAGTCAGAACTTGTTGGCCAAGACAAAGGCGACGTGAGGCAACGCAACTGGTGGCGTTCGTCGCTGCTAGTTCACTGATGTCGGTGTGTTTGAGTGCACCAAAAAAAGTAAAAAGAAGTCAGAAAATGGCCGAAAAGTCTAAAAAATGTCCAGAAAAAACACAAAAAATAATGACAGTCTAAAAAAAGAAAGAAAAGTCTAAAAAATGTCCAGAATCGACAAAAAATGACAGAAAAAAAGTGAAAAAAATTAGTAAAAGAAAATATATAAAAAAACGGCGATACGGTAATCTGAACTCTGTAAATAAAAATGAAAGACTGTGAAACTACCCTTTAAGTCTCTAGAGTAACCCCCTGAACCCGGCCTGTGCTGCCATCTAGCAGCTGCTAATTATTATTACAGCTGTGGATTAAAACCCTCTGACGGTGCAACTCTAACATAACTCTAACATGTTCAGGTGGGACGTATCCCAGAGTTCAGTGAAACAGAGACAGAAGACACTGAATTTCACCTGATATCAAATATCACAGTTTAGATATTATTATTATTATTGGTGTTAAACTCAAATGTTGGGGGGGTTGTGACACTAGAAGTGGAATTGTGCTGATGAAAGATGAATTGTGTCATTATTTACTGCTCCGGTTCGGAGCGACCTTCAGCTCACAATATAGAAAAGGTCACAGCTTAAAGTGATGAAAAGAGACTCTTAATGTCTGACGACATCGTCTCTCCACAGACGGCGAGGAAGAGTTCTGTAATCAAAGTGAATTTATCGTTTCAATGTTTTTACGTGTTTCTCCGTGTGGCGGTCCGTCAGTGACTCTGCCGCTCCGACACGACGTCCTGCAGCCGCTTCAGCAGCACGTCGGGACTGCTGCCGTTCTCTGGACACGCCCTCTTACTGGGGGAGTCGCAGGCTGATGACATCATCACGTCCCCCTCCATGGTGAAGGCCCTCTTCCTGCTCACGCTGCCCTGCCGGATCATCCGGTTGATGTCGGATAACTCCTGGATGGAGGGGCGAGGCAGAGAGAGAGAGAGAGAGAGAGAGAGAGAGAGATTTAAAAGGCTGAATAATGTACAGGTACAGTCATGTCATACTTACCGCTCTTTAACAGAAATACTGGCATCATTCACCAGTTAACTTCCTGTTTCTCACGAGCTGCGTTAAGCTACAGTCTACAGCAGACTACCGCTCACTCTTTACATCCAGTTTGTGGACAGATGAGCTAACAGGTGAGCTAACAGATGAGCTAACAGATGAGCTAACAGGTGAGCTAACAGATGAGCTAACAGATGAGCTAACAGGTGAGCTAACAGATGAGCTAACAGGTGAGCTAACAGGTGAGCTAACAGATGAGCTAACAGATGAGCTAACAGGTGAGCTAACAGGTGAGCTAACAGATGAGCTAACAGATGAGCTAACAGATGAGCTAACAGGTGAGCTAACAGGTGAGCTAACAGATGAGCTAACAGGTGAGCTAACAGGTGAGCTAACAGGTGAGCTAACAGATGAGCTAACAGATGAGCTAACAGGTGAGCTAACAGATGAGCTAACAGATGAGCTAACAGATGAGCTAACAGGTGAGCTAACAGATGAGCTAACAGATGAGCTAACAGATGAACTAACAGATGGGCTGTGGTGGGGCCAATGATGGAAAAGTTCCTGAAGCGGTAGCGCTACCTCAAGGAATATTGTGCGTCGACACAATCCAGATTACATAACATGTTTTGTGTTTTGTCAATGGAGGAGACGACGCAGAGCCCAAAGCTCAGTGTTTGGAGTCGCTAAAGTGTCCAAACTGAAGCAAGACACCCAACAGCTGCTGGGAAGCCGCTTAACTATTTTAAAAGAAAAGAAAATGGACGACAAACACAGAAGAGGTTCATCATTTCTGTGGCGCAGAGACTAGATGTAAGAAGTAAACGTAGTCGCCGTGATGTCACCCAGTGGATTGTGGACTGACGTTTTGAAGCCTTGAGTTTGGCATTTTGGCCGTTGCCATCTTGGTTTTCGGCAGTAGCCATCTTGGTTTTTGGCAATCAGAAGTGACAGAGAAGGCGGAGCTAAGTGCAACCGATGCTGAATGAGACATTTTTAGGCGACCAAAATGTTACGATTAACGTTGAACCGAAAACACACTGTGAAAGGGTTAAAGTTGTCAGAAGTAAACACGAACAACTGCCAGACCTAACAACAGCTTGGTAGCGACCTATCAATCACAAGTTAGCCCCACCCTAAAGCATCAGTGTGTGTGTGTGTGAGTGTGTATGCTTGCCTTGGACGGGCTGCTGTTGATCCTGTAGGTGTAGGAGTTTGGCGTGAGGCAGCCTGCAGAGTTCTTGTGAGGTGAGACGTACAGCGAGTGTCTCTGAGAAACCCGGCGAGGAGAGAGAGG
Source organism: Sebastes fasciatus (assembly GCF_043250625.1). NCBI lineage: Eukaryota > Metazoa > Chordata > Actinopteri > Perciformes > Sebastidae > Sebastes > Sebastes fasciatus. The sequence continues at coordinate 45,485,722 of NC_133795.1, read as the reverse complement.
CTGAGCCCGGACCGACGGGAACGGAGAGAGTGGGGGGGCGTCCGCCTGGAGGAACAAACACACACATTCACAGTCACATCATGTAAACAGTCACTAATACTGATGTCTTTGTACTGAACCCGGGTCTCTGCTCTGGGTTATCGCGTCGTACCCGGTTATCGTGGGTGGCATATCGCAGCGCGAAGCTTTTCATCTTCAGGACGAAGACGCTGTTGTAGAACTGGATGAGGTCACCACGTTCCTCCTCCTCCCCTGATTGGTTGGAGGCTGCTTGTCCTGAGACCTGATTGGTTTTCTCTGCAGCTGATGACACACAAACACACACAGATCAGATAAAAGGCTACATCTTGTTCATCTGCAACTCTTCTGATAATTGATTAATTGTTAAAGTCACTTTTCAGGCAAAACAAAAGCCAAAAACTTTGTAGTTGCAGCTTCTGAAATGTTTGCAGCTTTTTTTGGTCTTACATGAAAGTTAAGGGAATATGTTCAGGCTTTGGACATCACCAACATGTTTGCTACTGTGATGAGACTTTTTCATTTCTGTAGTTTTACATGCTGTAATTATAATGGAGATAATTGTCAGTTGGATGGCTGGTGTGTTCAGCATTGTAAAGTGAAAGTAGTGGCTTAGGAACCCTTCAAGATAAATCTAGGTGATGATTTAAAGGACAAGAAAGAAGAAAAATAATGTTCTATTGTTTCTGACTGCTGTCTATTTCTTTTTTCCTTCTCAGGATAAATCTTCTCATTAAGTGTATCCGAACCAGTGCGTTGTGATTCTTTTGTATGTCCTTTAGTACCACCTAGTGGTGATCGTGAAGTGACTTTACTAATAGTAAACATGCAGAATAACAGGAAGTGGTGTTCAGGGACTCGTAGTGGAAGCATCTCAGTGCATAATCCTCTTCATCCTTCAACCGCCTTCATCCGTAAGTCATCTATTATTAACAGTTGTATACATATTTCTCTACTGATGTACTAGAAATATTATTTAGTACTTACAAACATACTGACCAGAGGCCTGTACTACGAAGTGAGTTCAACACACCCAGGGTATCCTCTCGTTATCTTAACTAACCCTAACAGACCAGATCCCGCTACGCGGTCCTACGAAGGTGGTTATCAACTCAGTAAATCAACCCAGGGTTTCTCAGTCTGGTTGTGAGCGCGTTCACATGAACGGGGGAGGTGTTTACAGCATCTGGCCAATCACAGACATGGACAACTCTACAGACTGCAGACAGACAGGCAGACAGACACATTAAACAAAGGAAGAGCAAACTATATTAGATAAATAAGAAGAAGTTAAACACTTAATCAGACTAAAATGAACACAGTTGAAGCTGCCAGATGCAGGAAGAACAGCTAGTGAAAGAAACAATCCAGATGTGTGAATGAGTAAATTAACAGACTTATTAATTTAACGGAATACTCAAATGTCAGATATAGTTGTCTAGATGGAAATAGCTTATAGGAGTGTAATGGATGAATGGATTACACTTCATTATGCCATTTGACACATTTGAGGCGTGTGTGACTATTTGAACCTTCTTTCATATACGTCCCCGTCTCCGGCGGTGTGAAACAGACTTGAGTCCAAGTAAAAAAATAAATATAAAAACATAATTCAAAGCGGTAAACACTCACAACATACAGCCAGGTGTCCTTCCTGCATCTGTCAGTTTAAACTGTGTTGTTTTTAGTCTGATTATTTATTATATTTGGGTAATATTATCATACGATCTGCGCACAGAGCTCTGATTGGTCAGTAGGCGGTGATTTTATACAAATTGTTAACCCTGAAGTTACCTCACTAACCACAAATCCTGCTTCGTAGTTCAGACCTCTGATGTTTGTATTTTTGTGCTCTTTTTCAGTATTACAAGTTACATATTTTCCTCCATTAAATCGTGCCAAACTAGGGATGCTAATTTCGGAAAAAAATTCTTACCCGATAACCGACCCTTGTTAACCGATTATTAACCGTTAACCGACAAGATTTGTGCCTCGTACCAGCTGCAGGAGCACAACAGATATTGGTTAACGGGAGTCCCCAGTTCACCGCCTGGGAGCGTTAACTTAGCAGCTACGATGCTGCGCCGTAACTTTAGCGAGTGTCCAACAGTGTGTGTATTTGTGCTACGTTAGCAGCTCTAGCATTGCCGGAGGCTTCGTGCTCGCCGCCGCACACGTAGTCTGCATAACTTTAGTGAGTTTCCATCAGACCGTGTGTTTGTTGGCGGTGAGTGTGAGGTTGTCGGTGGCGTTCTAGTAGTGGAGCGGATAGTGGAAAAATCATGCAAATAGTGATACAAGCACCAAATTGGGAATGATGATTCCCGAGGGGACACTAAGCAAATATAAACGATCGGCCACTTGAAAATCAAAGATGGCGGACATATTTCAAGATGTCCGTCATATTGACCTGCCGTTAATGGTTTCTCATAGAAATTCATCTACTTGGTCAATTTGAGTGATCTTGGTGTCAAATTATGTGTTTTCTAGCCTGCTGAATCTAGTTTTGATAGTTTTAACCATTTTTAACTTCAATATGGCAGTCATTTTTCAAGATGGCTGTCAAATTTACTTGCGGAGAATGTTTTTCTTAAAGAAATGCATGTACTTGGTCAGTTTGAATAATTGTGATGTAGAATTATATGTTTTCTAGTATGCTATCTAATTTTTACAGCTTTAACATCCTCCAATAAGTTTTTTTTTTTACATTTTGTCTGTCCGGTGAGTCTTTGCTTTGTGGTGTTTGCATGGCTCAGTTGGCTTGTAGGCCTACTGTTGTACATATCAATAGCTGCTGTTGCCATAGGTGTAAGGGCTTAGTGGTAGGGGTAGTACCTTTGTTTCAGAAGTCAGACACATCCTCCAGGATGGACTACTGGCACTGGTTCTCACTACTTGCCCAACTCTCACCTATGACTCCAAGAAGTTGCTAGTGCACGGCAACGGCCACACCCCGGGACACCATGTTGGCTCACGGGCTGAACTAGGTGAGGGTAGCACACAGAGAGTCTCTGTGTAATGGAGTATGTCTAGCTCCAAATTTCAAAGTGCATAGAGTGCCTGTGGACCTGCGATCCTTCCCTATATTTGGCAAAACAGCTGTACTGTAACAGTTGCAAGGTCAGATTTTGATGCGCCATTCTGGAGTTGTAACTTGATATCAGCCCCATGTTCAATCATACATAAAAACTGAAGCAGGGATGGTGGGACGGTATCTTCAAGGTACCTATCATGAAACGTGCTGTTGAATTCTGATTTATGCTGAAACATTTCACGACGTATCATCTGAGCAGCCTTTGCCAGGTGGACTGCTTCTCCATATTTGCTTCTTTCTTCTGGGCCAGCTCTTCTTTCTTCTGTAGCTGTTGGGCATTCAGATGGGCTTGTTCTCGGTTGTACAGAGCAGCAAAGCAAGCAGGATGATACTTCATATCCTGGGCAATGACATCTCCAGCACTCAGTTTGGAAAGGAGCTTTCCATCACTGAAGGTTTTTGCACATTCATTTAGTCTTTCATTCAGTTTCATGGTCATTGCTTATCTTAAGTTGCCCCCTTCTTCCTCGCACAGAAAGCATTTGGGGGATAGAGTATCTCTGACCCTCTGTGGTATTTAGTTGCAGCTGCTCTCATCTGTAACAGTTGAAGGGGTTGATTTCTTTTCAGCTCTTTGTAACTTGGTGTTATTTTTCATCAAGGTTTCCTCTATCCCACTACCATCGTCTAGTCTTGCTGGGTCATGCTTGACTGGTAGCTGACTGACTGCATGGAATCTGGGAATTTTCATCGCCAAGAGGCTGTACCCATCACCTACTCTTTTGTTGGGATTTATATGTGGAGAAGTAAGGCCCTCATTCTTGTCCATTTGACAAAGGCAACACTTGGCCCAGTCAGTGTGCCAACATTTTTCAGTTGATTTTTGTTTTAAAGCCATTGAAATGTTTAGGGTCGAAGGTTTATCCTTTTACCACCCTGTATCACGGGCACTTTCTTGTATGGGATACAGCTAGGTTCATGCATTATTTTATGCAATCTGTACATCATCTGGATAACTGCAACCCCATTATCCTTGGCTCGATTCTCCCGCGCTTGCACATCCTGTCGATTCAAGTGCGGCTGCTTAAAACTGATCAGGGGTTTGTAGTAAGCAGCATTTGGGTAACTAAGTATAATGCTGAATCCTACTTAGCTTACGTTGAACCCCATTCTGAGTTACACAGCAGCGATTGTCACCAGTGTGCCCTGGTAGTGCCCGACAATCACTACTTTACAGTTCTCTGCTGTTGTTACAATTCTGGCAGTTGGGTGGGAACCTCATGGATAAAGATGGCTGGTTCGTTGACTCTATGCACTTTGAAATTTGGAGCTAGACATACTCCATCACAGAGAGACTCTCTGTGTGCTACCCTCACCTAGTTCAGCCCGTGAGCCAACATGGTGTCCCGGGGTGTGGCCGTTGCCGTGCACTAGCAACTTCTTGGAGCCAGAGAGTTGGGCAAGTAGTGAGAACCAGTGCCAGTAGTCCATCTCTGAGGATGTGTCTGACTTCTGAAACAAAGGTGCTACCTCTACCACTAAGCCCCTACACCTATGGCAACAGCAGCTATTGATATCTACAACAGTAGGCCTACAAGCCAATTGAGCCATGCAAACACAACAAAGCAAAGACTCACTGGACAGACAAAATGTAAGAAAAAACTTATTGGAGGATGTTAAAGCTGTAAAAATTAGATCAAGCATACCAGAAAACATATAATTCTACATCACAATTATTCAAGTTGACCAAGTACATGCATTTCTTTAAGAAAAACATTCTCCGCAAGTAAATTTGACAGCCATCTTAAAAATGACTGCCATATTGCAGTTCAAAATTATTAAAACTATCAACATCAGATTCAGCAGAATAGAAAATATATAATTTGACACCAAGATCACTCAAATCGACCAAATAGATGAATTTCTATGAGAGAAACCATTAACGGGAGGTCAATTTGGCGGCCATCTTGAAAATGGCGGCCATCTTGGATTTTCAAGTGGCCGATCGTTTATATTTGCTTAGTGACCCCTTGGGAATCATCATTCCCAATTTGGTGCTTGTATCACTATTTGCACGATTTCACTGAAAAATGGAGGTTATCCGCTCCACTATAGCTGTGAGCGTAGGTGTAGCAGTGTGTGTACAGTTTATTTGTCGGTGAATAAATGCTACGAAACTACAACTCCTCCGCTCCGCTCAAGCCCGGGATGTATTAAACGAAGCTGGAGAGACCGGAGCAGACTTCCTATATCCTGTATCTCCGGCTCCGCCTCTTAAGGTGGGCTGTTAAGGTGGACCAGCTTTTCTCCTTAAAGTGACGAGTCGCTCCTCTGAGCCGCTCAGCTTTTGAGTTAATTATTAACATTTCTTTTAACCGTTTTAACCGATAGTGTTAATCGGTTAAAATGCTTAATGTCGGTTAATGATTAATTAGTAACATCCCAATGCCAAACACAACAACCTGTGTGTTCCTTGGAGAATGAAATGCTGGAGAATCTAATGTTGAGCTGTACAGTTGAACAACACGTTTAGTGAGGACGGCATATTCAGTCCTATTCAAAATGACACAGTTTTTTGCCTGATGAAGGTCGGAGGACTGAAAAGTTGTTAATTCAGTGACTAAAAATGCCGGGCCTCCATCTTATTATACAATAATAATATAATATATAATAACAATAATAATATACAGTGTGTGTGTGTGTGATCTTACATTCTCCACCTGAAACAGGATCCACCTCCATGTTCTCATCGGTCACCGGCTCTCTTGGAGTGTGACGCAGTAACACACTACGGTACACCTACACACACACACACACACACACACACACACAAAATGACATCACAGCGTTAGTTCATCTTTTTAAACTGGTCTTTAACTGAACTGAACTTATTTGACCATTAACTGTATCGTTTTATCGGCGGTGGAAACTAAGTTACATTTACTTAAGAACCATTTGGAGGTACGAATTGTATTACTCCACTACATTTATTTAATAACTCTAGTCACTTTACAGATTCAGATTAAAACAAAACATAATCAACTAATAAATATGATGTATTACTGTGGAATAAACTACCCACCAGTATATTAAGTCATTCAAATGAGCTCCACCTTTACCAGCTGCCACATTATAATACAATAATCCGGACTGTCACAGTTAACGTGATAACGTTTTAACGCCACTGATTTCTTTAACGCAACTTGTGATTTTTAGGTTGTAGCTCAGTTTTAAAATACTGGTATCATAGTAAACTAGAAAAACCTGATGAATCCATCAGTGTCAACCATGTCATACTAGCCTGTAGTGAAGGAGACTAAATAACGCTCCAGAGTTACGCTACATTTTGGCGAGGAAAAACTTTCATGGTCATTTTCAAAGGGGTCCCTTGATATGTGAATGTAAATGGGTTCTATGGGTACCCACGAGTCTCCCCTTTACAGACATACCCACTTTATGATCATCACATGCAGTTTGGGGCAAGTCATAGTCAAGTCAGCACACTGACACACTGACAGCTGTTGCTGCCTGTTGGTCTGCATTTTGTCATGTTATGATTGGAGCATATTGTTTTATGCTAAATGCAGTACCTGTGAGGGTTTCTGGACAATATCTGTCATTGTTTTGTGTTGTTCATTGATTTACAATAATAAATATATACATACATTTGCATAAAGCAGCATATTTGTCCACTCCCATGTTGATAAGAGTATTAAATACTTGACAAATCTCCCTTTAAGGTACATTTTGAACAGATAAAAACTGTGATTAATCGCGATTAAATATTTTCATCGATTGACAGCCCTAACAATAATATAATATATATTATTCTGCATAATGACTTTTACCTTTGGTACTTTTACTTGTAACAGTATTTCAACACTGTGGCATCAGAACTTCTTCCACCTCTGAGTTTTGATCACAAACTATTTTTGTCATTATAGAAAAGCACCACATAAATACAGTTTTTATCATTGTATGATGTTTTTCACAGGTTAGTAGATTATTGTTGTATTATATTATATTGTGACATATACTGTGTGTGCGTGTGTGTGTGCGTGTGCGTGTGCGTGTGCGTGCGTGTGTCTCACATGGCTGCTGGCCTGTGGTTGGCTGCGGTAACACTTCATGATGTCGTGGAAGGTGTGAGTCTCTTTGGTGATCTGCAAGGAACCAACAGGAATCACAAACGGTGTTTACATGTAACAACATACTGTACATCTAATAAAGGATTAGAGACACATGATGTCAATTAGATTTCTCCGTCAGGTATACGGGGAACTGACAGGGTTTCTAAACATCTTTTTACAAGTGAGTCTGTGCAGGACAGAAGACTGCAGAGAAAGGGGAGACAAACAGCAGAGTGGTAGAGATACATCCTTGTATTCTATCCCTAGTTACTGACCTGCTGCATGTAGACACAGACTGACAGTCTGATTACCTGCCTAACTTGGTTTCTCTGAGTAAACCACTTACTTAAAGGCTGTGTAAAGGGAAATTCAGGGATTTGTTTCTAAACACATTATAAATGTTGGAAAATGATGAGTGAAAACATGGATTGTGGAGTTAGACCGTTAAACTGGTTTGTGTTCAGGATATTTTAGGCGGGGCTGAAACCATGGCTCCATGACCCAGTGGAGTCGGTAGAGCATGTGACTCATGTTGGCAGGGTCGTGGGTTCAAGCCCCACTATAGTCGTTGGCATTTTCATCACTGTTTTTGTTTTGTATTTTTATGATTGTAATCCATCCCATGTCCTATGTATTATTTATTCTTTTTCTGTAAACTTGTTAAAAATTAATAGTCTTTAAAAAAAAAAATAAAGTGTCAAAGTATGGAGAACAAGGGCCACGGATGTCTTTGAGACTACCAGGACCACAAAAGCAAGCACTTTATACACAGCCCCGGCGGCGAGGTCCGGGCCGGGGGGCGCTGTAAAGAGCCAGCCTCGCCCCGAGCCTTTCCAAGCCAACCGACCGCCTCGGATAAAATGCGCCCGGCGGGGGCCAACCAGCGCCGGGGAGAGGTCGGGGGCCGTTACTGTCCTCACAGCGTCCACGGGCTGAGCCTCGATCAGAAGGACTCCGCGACACCGGCCAAGTGGTCTTCCGTACGCCACATTTCCCCACTCCGCCCATCGGACGCGCGACTCTGCGCTGGGCTCTTCCCTCTTCGCTCGCCGCTACTGAGGAATCCTGACAGGCTGCCTGGGTGTGGTTTCAGCCATGGATGTAATAAGAGAGGTTTCAGGTTTCAGCGTCTCAGAGCAGAATACTGATGATTTTTACATGATTTTGAAAGCTAATTTTATATACTTGCCGTTTTTTTCAATCATTCACATTTGGCTGGGTGGTTAGTAACACATTTTTTGGTGGTGTGACAAACCCAGAATGCAGATTTATTTTGTCTTTACACGGACTTTAAATAAATAAAAACGTACTGAATGATGGCGAGTTGTTGTCTGCGCTGCCAACAGATAACCAGCCATCATTTAAAAGGTATTATTTCTATCTGGTAAAGAATAAATATTGGCTACGGACAGCACTTTAGACACCTCATAATCATATATTTAATGCATCGATACATAACTGTGTAATCTTCTATGGTTGTGCTGAATATAACATTACAGTGTATATTGCGGCACAGGTGGAAGCATCACCTTAAAAAGTACATAAAAAAGGCCGTTACATGCCGGGGCGTGACAAATAAACAATACATAGTATATGTCTAGGGCTTTTATTGTGAAAAGTAAGAACGGAAGGAGTGGATCTGGTCTGCGCTGCCTTTGTCAAGGTTGAAAGGAGTAATAAAGTTTGCCGTCTTGGTTCGGACTACAGAGCCTCCATGTTGTAAACTAATTAATATATGCTCAACGTGATTGGTTGATGTCTTTATTTGTGATGTAAAAGATCAGAAAAATCGACCTCGTTCGAAATTTTTTTTACGGGTAATATTCACGTTCTCTGTGAAAGTATTCGTGACAACAGTTTGAAAAAATATATTGACATGCGAATTAATCACTAGAACAAAGGCCTTTAGATGGAAGACAGAAGTACTGTTCAGGGTTTAGTGAAGAACGTGTTGTTTTCTGCATCAAACGGAACCAGAGTTCAGGGCAGTTGCCAGAAACAGATTTCCCTCCGAGGAGAACATTTTGATTTGGAAATGAAAAACATTGTTAAGCAGCCAGAAACATATTTCCCTGTGAGGCTTAAACAATGGTTGCATACAGTATGTTCTTCATGTTGTGAACAAATGTGTTCTCTCACTTTGGATATGATGTAAACGCTGCACAGCATCAGCTGGTCCAGGTGTCTGTCCCGCATCAGACCGGTACTGTGGACCAGTGAGTGTTCGAAACACGTCCAGATTTTCCCTCGCAGCTCCGACGAGACATCCATCTTCACACACAAGTCCCTCAGACGGACACTGGCCAGGTGATACACCTGGAGACAGACACAGCAGGGACGAGCTGGTCAGAGGACTGAAACCAGCACAGACTGCTGACGTGTTTATATTCTATCAGACAAAGTGGAAATATTCTTCTACTGATTTGATTCCGTCATAAACAACAAATATAAAACACACTGAAAATATTCACAAAACACAAAAAAAGAAATGAAGAAAACCAAAAATTACAAAGTCCTAGAAGCAGGGTCTGAGATTACCTTTCTTCACTTCCTGCCACTGTGACCGACAAGTATTGTTTTTGGTCTGCCACTCAGACATTTAATCAGCCTCTTTTGAAATGTCTGCGTTAAATTAAGGAATAACATTTTAGATCTGATGTCATTCAATGTTCGATATATTTTACATAAAAAAAATTATATACACGGTAAATTACAGTGTTGGCTAACGTTACTAACTCTCCTCCTGCTGATTTCAACACAGGTTTGTTGTTCACAGTGTCGCATTATCAGGGAAACAACAGGGTGCACCCCCTCAGGTTTAGTAGCTCCATGCTTTTGAGCGCTTTTTTTCTCTCTCCGCCGTGTCTCCGATCAAACAAACTGAAACATGATACAGCGTGCGTATGCGTCATTGTGCAGCGCAACTGCTGGAAAGCATCAATAAGACAAATCAATAGACACGGAGGCATGACATGCCAAGAAAGCGGACAACTACGGTTATCTATTCCATCTCTAGCGTTTCCCTGCCACTGCCAACAATTTACCCGCATTTGGCGGGTGCTAATTTCAGACCCTGCCTAGAAGTCTTGTGTGAAAATAAATTGTGCGCATAATTTATAAATATCTTTTGGGATGCACCGAAAAAGCTCCAACTGGTCGGTTAAAACCACTGACAGGGTTTTAAAATGTCTGTTTATAGGAAATCTTTTATTTATGATAGAAGTTTCATGAAGAACCAGCGGTGAAGTGTTGCGATGCTGAAATACTGGATGATACTACCGCATTTTATTCAGACCTTGACTCAAAAAAAATAAATAAAATCTAATTTGTTTAGAAACTTTCCAGCTTTCAGTTCCAGCAGGTGTGGAGAACTGTCAATCTAAAGAAAATAAATATAAACTATTTCAATAACTGACTCATCCTTTCAGTCCTGCTGTCAGCGTCACTCGGTTGCTTTTCATTTTCATACGGGACCGTAAATTAAAAATCTTTAGCTTCTGGAAAAAACAAGCCAATTGACGACATCACCGTGGGCATTGTTCTATTATGTTTTATAGACTTAACAATTAATTAAGAAAATAACTGGCAGATTAATCTATAATGAAAATAATAATTACTATAATCACTTCAATATCTTATGTTCTATTAATTTTATGGTTGGTGGATATTAAAACAAGTTTATTTCCTGTAACAGTCCTGTGAAGAACTGTGGTGAGTGATGAAAATAGTAAATCATAAATGCTTGAATTTGATAACAAATTATCCTTTAAAATATTATGTGAAGTTGAGTCAATTCTATTTTTAAAGCGCAGAATCACAACTGTCCCACAAAGGGCTTTAAAATCTGCACAACACACAACAACCTCCGTCTACGCTGAGCTCAGTCTCTGTCAGTCAGACGACTGATGATGATGATGGTGACGATGGTGATGGTGATGGTGATGATGATGTTTCTACCTTCCTGAAGAACAGAGCGAGGGATCCGGTGCGTCGCGGCCGTCCGTTTCCTGTCTGGGGGTCGGAGGTCGTGGGTGCTGCGGAGGCGGTGAAGCGGCTCGGCGAGGCGGTCAGCAGGAACTGGGCGGTGATGGTACCAGAGGCGTCACATGGCTGAACCGGGATCAGTGTGATAGTGCGCTCGTTATTCACACCTGGACACATTCACACACACACAATCAGCTGTTTTGTAAGCGACTGTTTCAGCCTGTCGGGGTTCAGGCTCTGATTCCTGAGCAGCATTAGAGCAAGGCACCGACCCCACCATGGCTGGGGGTTTAATACCCAATGAGAAGTCTCTCTACCAGCCAGCAGGGGGCGACTCCTCTGATTGTATAGAAGTCTATGAGAACATGAGCCTACTTCTCTCTTGATTTATTACCTCAGTAAACATTGTAAACATGCGTATGTATGTGTGTGTCGTCTACCTTGCAGCGGGATACTGAGGACAGTGGTGTGGGTGCCCTGAGCTCCGATCCTCAGCGTGCTGCTCGAGCCAAACGTCAACCTTTTGGCCGGCGACGACATCGGGCTCACGCCGGGGACAGCTCCTAAAAGGGTCCGGGCCGGAGGATCGTCGCCAAAGAGACGCCGTTTAGCGCTGCCAGCTGCCGGTGAGCTGTACCTGTCGTGGACCGACATCGGAGAGGGAGGCACGTCTGGAGGAAGGAAACGGAGAGGAAAGTCGATCATAGCTCACATGTAACTACACAAATCATTAATTGAGTGTCATGGTACAACTATCTCCTGATTCTATACTATCACAATACTTAGGTGCTGATTCGATATTTATTTTGATTTATTGTGATTGTTGTTAACTTGTTTACCACTAGACCATGGGAACAAGTTGAATCATACACTTCTAGGGACTTTTACTTTGGAAAACCTCTAAATGAATCCAGTAAAAATGTTTGATTTTCAGCATGTATGTAGTCAGAGATGTCCTGAAGTCAAATATATCAGTCATTGTAAGGAATTATTTATTACATTTATTATCCAGCAACCCAAAAATCAAAGAATAAAGACATTTCCCTCACAGATTAGTGGTATTTTCTTTTTAATTTATAAGGGACATGTAATGTTTTATACTTCTGGTGAATATAATCCATCAATCTTATTTCCATAGATGTATTTTGTATATACAGTTCCCTTTGTTAACACCTTATTTTGAAAAGCGGACGTAGTCCCACATGTCTACTTCCTCTAACTTCTCCAAGGTGGTCTCTAGCTCTCCCGTCAGCTCCGTTCTCTTTATCCATCCATGGTCAGCTCCATCGGGGCCGTTTGAATGCAGAGAACAGAAATGTCAGTATATGGGTGCTCTACAGTTGTAGCGTCGGCCCATTTGACCACGGAGACGAGAGGGACGGCCGGGTCAACCGCCACGTTACCGCCACACCATAACGTTTCCTGTCCGTGACAGAGTTAGCATGCAGCTTTAGCCGTGATGTCTAGCTCTGCTTTTCCTGTCAATGTGTAAAACCCAAAGTGTGTTTCCATCCATTACTGGATGTGTAGTGTTTACCACGCTGGATTTAACGTGGGAGGGTGCAGGTCATATCCACGCTGACCCTCCAACGGTTTATACTTTCTGAGGTGTTTTGGTTGACAGATACGGAACGGATATGACGTCACGTTATTCAGACTACAACAATAAAAGCGGTAACTTCCTTCTACCTCCACATACTCATCCAGAGCAAATATATCGATTCTGGTATTAAAACATCTATTTCAAAACTGTAAAAAAAAAAAAGAAAGAAAAAAAAACGGGATACATAGGTGAATCGATTTTTTTCCCATCCCTAAGTACCGTACTAACACCTGAACACCCACCTTTGCGTGCGCTGCCAAGGCCTGATCTGAACTCCCTGATGCGGGGGTGGATGATGGGGGAGAGGGCGACCAGAGGCAGGTGGCACTGACCTCCGCTGGTAGAACCAGAGAGAGAACCAGGACCAGAACCCGTGTCCAGACTGGAGGGAAAATTCACCTGGAGAGAGAGAGAGAGAGAGAGAGAGATGAGGGAAAAGAGTTGATGAAATAAAGACAAGAAACAGGAAGTTGCATGAAGAAGGAGAGAGGCCATTTCTCCCATGTTTGTGCTGCTATGAGTGTCCACTGGGGGACAGACTGAGCGTCCACTGGGGGACAGACTGGGGGACAGATTGAGCGTCCACTGGGGGACAGACTGGGGGACAGACTGAGCGTCCACTGGGGGACAGACTGGGGGACAGACTGGGGGAGACTCCTGGACAACATTCAAGCTGCAGGAGGAACACAGAACATCAGAACTGAACGAAAAATACAAGACACACGATGACACGAGGTCTTTGAACAGTTTGTAATGTCCTCTGATACTAATCTCACCACCACTGTGTCACTCTCGCCTTGTAATAATGACTTTATTTGCTCTTTTATTGTTCATCTTGTTTTATTTTTATTTTATATACTTCTAGTAGGGATGCACCCATTTATCGGCCGAACATCGGTATCGGCCGATATTCTCCTTGTTGACAGCCGTCGGCCTATCGGCAAATAAGATGACATCCTCCAATGGTAGCGGCCGATGTTTATCTGTTGTGTTGCATCAGATTAGCGCCGGCTAAATGTTGTGTTGGTTGTTAGCGGTCGGTCTCTGACATCAGTAACCAGCCGCTGGTTCAGAGAAGACGCACAGGACATGAGTCTGCCATGACTGCAGGCGGCGTGCGCACATGTAGTTTATTTACAAACAAAAGTGAAAGAAAAAGTCGGCTGTGTGGGAGCGCTAAAATGAATGTATGTTAACGCGTTATTAACTTTCCAGCCCTAATTATTATTATTATATATATATATAGTGTGTGTTTGCTGCTGACCTCCTCCACAGTGGGGACCTTGTTCCCAGCAGCCTGCAGGGCGCTCCACAGGGCGGAGTCGGCGCTCCACGCTCTGCTCTCCAGAACCTGCTCCTCGATCAGGTTCAGATGCTTCACCATGTCTCTGGACAGACCTTCTTCTGAGCGGATAAACACCTCGATCACCTGCACACACACACACACACACACACACACACACACACACACACACACACACACACACACACACACACACACACACACACACACACACACACACACACACACACACACACACACACACACACACACACACACACACACACACACACACACACACACACACACACACACACACACACACACACACACACACACACACACACACACACACACACACACACACACACACACACACACACACACACACACACACACACACACACACACACACACACACACACACACACACACACACACAATACAACCAGTTCTATTCATATACAACTACTGTGATGGAAACATGTGAATGGAGGCAGACAGACAGAGCTTTGCTTTAGGTGACACAAATTAACTAGAGAAGACGTCGCCTGGATTTGAAAACGTCTCAGCTCGAGCAAAGAAGTGAAACGTGATCAGTGAAACGACTTCAATGACTGTTTAAAGATGTAAATGTGTGTTGAGTGAGTGAGTGAGTGAGTGAGTGAGTGTGCTAGTGAGTGAGTGAGTGAGTGTGTGTGTGTGTGAGACCTTGAAAAAGTAGAACGGGGTCAGTTTGAAGATGTTGATGATCCAGGGGAAGGTTCTCTGGGAGCTGTAGGAGAACAACACCACCTCCAGACAACACGCCATCAGGGAGCAGTGAAAGATATCCTGCTCCAGTAACACCTGACAACACACACACACACACATATAGATTTACTTAAAGCAAAACAAAAACAGTAAATGATTCCAGCGGCCCGACGCTAACACATCAGTGGCTGCTGCTTCCTTACACTCATGTCTTTGCCGTGCAGTCGTTTGGTCTCCTGGACCAGGACGTTCTCCAGGATCTTGTAGTAGAGGATCTCTGCCAGCTTCAGACGGTTCTCTGCAAAGTCTGGAAACAAACAGGTAATATATTAATATTAATATACAGCAGAGACTCTGCTGAGTCTGGATGACAAAGATCCCACAACATGTAAAGCTACATACGGTTATAGATCCTTATATCTAACTAAGGCAATAAGGAAGGATAAGATGTGTGTGCAGCTGTGTGCAGCTGTGTGTGTGTGTGTGTGTTGTACCTATATGAGAGCCGGGCATGTCCTCGGAGTCGTTGGTGTAATGTTTTTTGAAGGTTTGTCCCAGTGTCTTCACTCTGCCCAGTATGGACTCTGTGGGATTTCTGGTGCACGACCTTCAATAGCAGCACAGGACAAACTATTATATACTGTAGATATATAACCAATATATACATTAACAACCTTTCATTAAAGCAGCGTTTCTGACCAGTTATGTCTTATAGTTTCTTATTTTTTTATCATTTAAAAGCATAAAGGCTGGTCCACACTAACAGATGTTTCTGATCAGGGGTCAGCAACCTTTACTATCAAAAGAGCCTTTTTAGGCAAGAAAAAAAAAAAAAATCTGTCTGGAGCCACAAAACATTTGATCAATGAGATGAAGGTAACACAGTTTATAGTCTAAGTATATAGTATATAAGTCTAATGCAGTGAGGGCCCAAGTGTAAATGTACTACGCAGTATTAGGGCCACATTGAGGAAAAAAAATCTGAGATTTCCAGAATAAAGTGATAATATTACGAGAATAAAGTCATAACTTTATGAGAAAAAAAGTCGTAATATGAGAATAAAGTCATAATTTTACGAGAAATAAGTCGTAATATGAGAATAGTCATAACTTTACGAGAAAAAAAGTTGTAATATTACGAGAATAAAGTCATAACTTTACGAGAAAACATGCATTCTGTGGGAATCAAGTGTAGAGGATGTGATGTGCAGCCTGTGTATTTCTCTCTTTCCTTGAGATCTCTACCTGGACACGTTGTGAAATCGTGCTCTGAACAGACTGTTATGCTAACACGTCAGTAAACGCCAGAGAGGAGTCCTGAAAGTATTATTCTCTTTAAAAGTCTCAGCTGTTGAGCTACGTCTTTAGTTGGAGTCCCAGCTGTAAAACGAGAGAAACTACTTTCTGTTGAGTTTTAAACTGCTGGAACCCCGGTTGGTTTTTCTTTTGGTTCTATTAAACGACCTGGAGAACCTGGAGGATTCAGTGATGGCGAGCCCAGAGAGACTGTGGACGGTCGTGGAAGCGGTGTGGCCAACCGTAGGACCTGCCACGGAGCACATCGGATAAGAACACGAACACACTTTTAGCACTACCCGGGTAGTAGGAACTAAAATACTGGAACTTGAAGTATTTTGGTGGTGTCTTCACTTTACATCCACACCAAGACAGAAACTGAACTCTTTGGATCATCTTAATTAACGGAAGAGGATTTCACCTTAAAGGACACTGATTGAAGGAGAAGTTTCTATTTTATTTGTAACTTTTATAGCTTAGTTCTCTATTGGCTATCGTTCTTTATACATATATACATACATATGCATATACACTCACCAGCCACTTTATTAGGTACACCTTGCTAGTACCGGGTTGGACCCCCTTTTGCCTTCAGATCTGCCTTAATTCTTCGTAGCATAGATTCAACAAGGTGTTGGGAACATTCCTCAGAGATTTTGGTCCATATTGACAAGATAGCATCACGCAGTTGCTGCAGATTTGTCGGCTGCACATCCATGATGCGAATCTCCCGTTCCACCACATCCCAAAGGTGCTCTATTGGATTGAGATCTGGTGACTGTGGAGGCCATTGGAGTACAGTGAACTCATTGACATGTTCAAGAAACCAGTTTGAGATGATTTGAGCTTTGTGACATGGTGCATTATCCTGCTGGAAGTAGCCATCAGAAGATTGGTATACTGTGGTCATAAAGAGATGGACATGGTCAGCAACA
>NC_133795.1:45060861-45143587 GCF_043250625.1 Sebastes fasciatus | reverse complement strand
GACGGAGAGACGGAGCGAGACGAGAGAGAGACGGAGCGAGAAGACGGAGAGAGAGAGAGACGGGAGAGACGGAGAGAGACGGAGAGAGAGAGACGGAGAGACGGAGAGAGAGAGAGAGACGGAGAGAGAGAGAGAGAGAGAGGGAGAGAGAGAGAGACGGAGAGAGACGGAGAGAGAGAGACGGAGAGAGAGAGAGAGAGAGAGACGGAGAGAGACGGAGAGAGAGAGAGAGAGAGAGAGAGAGACGAGAAGAGAGAGAGAGACGGAGAGAGACGGAGAGAGCGGAGAGAGAGAGAGAGACGGAGAGAGACGGAGAGAGACGGAGAGAGAGAGAGAGAGACGGAGAGAGAGAGAGAGAGAGAGAGAGACGGAGAGAGAGAGAGAGACGGAGAGAGACGGAGAGAGAGAGAGAGACAGAGAGAGACGGAGAGAGACGAGGAGACGGAGAGACGAGAGAGAGAGGAGAGAGAGGAGAGAGAGAGAGAGACGAGAGAGACGAGAGAGAGAGACGGAGAGAGACAGAGAGAGAGAGAGAGAGAGACGAGAGAGAGACAGAGAGAGACAGAGAGAGAGGACGAGAGAGAGAGACAGAGAGAGAGAGGAAGAGTGACGAGAGAGAGAGACGGAGAGAGAGACGGAAGAGAGAGAGAGAGACAGATCGCGAGATCCTGATTCGCGCAGGACAGATCAGTGATCAGTATTGATGATCAGTGATCAGTATTGATGATGAGTGATCAGTAATGATGATCAGTGATCAGTAATGATGATCAGTGATCAGTATTGATGATGAGTGATCAGTAATGATGATCAGTGATCAGTATTGATGATGAGTGATCAGTAATGATGATCAGTGATCAGTATTGATGATCAGTGATCAGTAATGATGATCAGTGATCAGTATTGATAATCAGTGATCAGTAATGATGATCAGTGATCAGTATTGATGATGAGTGATCAGTAATGATGATCAGTGATCAGTATTGATGATCAGTGATCAGTAATGATGATCAGTGATCAGTATTGATAATCAGTGATCAGTAATGATAATCAGTGATCAGTATTGATAATCAGTGATCAGTATTGATGATGAGTGATCAGTATTGATGATCAGTGATCAGTAATGATGATCAGTGATCAGTATTGATGATGAGTGATCAGTATTGATGATCAGTGATCAGTATTGATGATGAGTGATCAGTAATGATGATCAGTGATCAGTATTGATGATGAGTGATCAGTATTGATGATCAGTGATCAGTATTGATGATGAGTGATCAGTAATGATGATCAGTGATCAGTATTGATGATGAGTGATCAGTATTGATAATCAGTGATCAGTATTGATGATGAGTGATCAGTAATGATGATCAGTGATCAGTATTGATGATGAGTGATCAGTAATGATGATCAGTGATCAGTATTGATGATGAGTGATCAGTATTGATGATGAGTGATCAGTATTGATGATGAGTGATCAGTAATGATGATCAGTGATCAGTAATGATAATCAGTGATCAGTATTGATGATCAGTGATCAGTATTGATGATGAGTGATCAGTATTGATGATGAGTGATCAGTAATGATGATCAGTGATCAGTAATGATAATCAGTGATCAGTATTGATGATCAGTGATCAGTATTGATGATGAGTGATCAGTATTGATGATCAGTGATCAGTATTGATGATGAGTGATCAGTAATGATGATCAGTGATCAGTAATGTTGATCAAATCAAATCAAATCAAATCAATTTATTTTTGTATAGCGTCAAATCACAACAGAAGTTATCTCAAGACGCTTTATATGTAGAGCAGGTCTATGACCGTACACCATAGATCAGTGATCAGATCAGTGATCAGTATTGATGATGAGTGATCAGTAATGATGATCAGTGATCAGTATTGATAATCAGTGATCAGTATTGATGATGAGTGATCAGCATTGATCAGCAGTGATCAGTTGAGCCAGGTCTCCTTTGTGAATGCTTCTTCCTCTTTGTTATTGATCATCAGGTATTAATGTTTCTGTTACAGGTCAATAAAACGGTGACAGCTTCCTGTTTAGATCCGTCCTCCTCTAGATGATCAATACTTTCACACGTTACCTTTCTAATCAATAACCTCAGTCTCATTGATCCATCACACCACACAGACAAGTAGGCAGACAGGTAGACAGGTAGACAGACAGGTAGACAGGTAGACAGACAGGTAGACAGAAAGGTAGACAAACAGGTAGGCAGGTAGACGGACAGGAACACAGGTAGACGGACAGGAAGACAGACAGGTAGACAGGTAGACAGACAGGTAGACAGGTAGACAGAAAGGTAGACAAACAGGTAAACAGGAAGACAGACAGGTAGACAGGTAGACGGACAGGAAGACAGGTAGACGGACAGGAAGACAGACAAGTACATAGGTAGACCGACAGGTAGACAGACAGGTAAACAGAAAGGTAGACAGACATGTAGACAGACAGGTAGACAGACAGGTAAACGGACAGGTAGACGGACAGGTAGACAGACAGGTAGACGGACAGGAAGACCGACAGGTAGACGGACAGGTAGACGGACAGGTAGGGTAGGCAGACAGGTAGACAGAAAGGTAGACAGACAGATAGACAGACAGGTAGACAGACAGGTAAACAGACAGGTAGAAAGAAAGGTAGACAGACAGGAAAACAGACAGGTAAACAGACAGGTAGAAAGACAGATAAACAAACAAGTACACAGACAGGTAGACAGAGAGGTAGACAGGTAGACAGACAGGTAGACAGAAAGGTAGACAAACAGGTAGACAGACAGGTAGACAGGTAGACGGACAGGAAGACAGACAAGTACACAGACAGGTAGACAGACAGGTAGACGGACAGGTAGACGGACAGGTAGGCAGACAGGTAGACGGACAGGTAGGCAGACAGGTAGACAGAAAGGTAGACAGACAGATAGACAGACAGGTAGACGGACAGGTAGACGGACAGGTGGACAGACAGGTAGACAGACAGGTAGACAGGTAGACAGACAAGTTGACAGACAGGTAGACGGACAGGTAGACGGACAGGTAGACGGTCAGGTAGACGGACAGGCAGACGGACAGGTAGACAGACAGGTAGACGGACAGGTAGACGGACAGGCAGACGGACAGGTAGACAGACAGGTAGACGGACAGGAAGACGGACAGGTAGACGGACAGGTAGACAGACAAGTAGACAGGTAGACGGACAGGAAGACAGGTAGACAGAAAGGTAGACAGGTAGACAGACATGCAGACAGACAGGTATACGGAGAGGTAAACAGAAAGGTAGACAGACATGTAGACAGACAGGTAGACGGACAGGTAGACGGACAGGTGGACAGACAGGTAGACGGACAGGAAGACAAGTATACAGAAAGGTAGACAGACAGGAAGACGGACAGGTAGACGGACAGAAAGACAGACAGGTAGACAAACATGTAGACAGACAGGTAAACCGAAAGGTAGACAGACATGTAGACAGACAGGTAGACAGACAGGTAGACAGACAGGAAGACAGACAGGTAGACAGACAGGTAGACAGGTAGACAGACAGATAAACAGACAGGTAGACAGACAGGTAGACAGACAGGTAGACAGACAGATAAACAGACAGGTAGACAGACAGGTAGACAGACAGGAAGACAGACAGGTAGACAGACAGGTAGACAGGTAGACAGACAGATAAACAGACAGGTAGACAGACAGGTAAACAGACAGGTAGACAGACAGGTAGACAGACAGGTAGACAGACAGATAAACAGACAGATAAACAGACAGGTAGACAGGTAGACAGACAGGTAGACAGACAGGTAGACAGGTAGACAGACAGATAAACAGACAGGTAGACAGACAAGTAAATAGACAGGTAGACAGACAGGTAGACAGACAGGTAGACTGACAGATAAACAGACAGATAAACAGACAGATAAATAGACAGGTAGACAGACAGGTAGACAGACAGATAAACAGACAGGTGAGTGGACTCACCTTGGCGACTGACCCGTCTCTCTCCTCCATCACGGCCTTCATCTCCTGAGCAGTGATGTCATCTCTCCGCTGCCTCGCTAACCGCAGACGCTGAACCAGAACTGAACCGAACCGTTGGACTTCCTGGACGGAGTCGGCATCACGAACACTCTGAAGGAGTTCGTCTACATCCTGATCAATCAGAGAAAGACTGATCAGATCAATAAATCGGAGTTTAAAGCTGCTGGTGTATTCACACAGAGTGTTTTTACCTGGTCAGCCCCGTCGACGGGAAAGTCTTCCGACCTGAAGACAAACACACAGTTCCTGTTATTATACGACCAATCAATAAAACGATCAATAAACACCATGAAGAGAACGCATGAAACGATCAATAAACACCATGAAGAGAACGCATGAAACGATCAATAAACACCATGAAGAGAACGCATGAAACGATCAATAAACACCATGAAGAGAACGCATGAAACGATCAATAAACACCATGAAGATGAACGAATGAATCGATCAATAAACACCATGAAGAGAACGTATGAAACGATCAATAAACACCATGGAGATGAACGAATGAATCGATCAATAAACACCATGAAGAGAACGCATGAAACGATCAATAAACACCATGAAGAGAACGCATGAATCGATCAATAAACACCATGAAGAGAACGCATGAAACGATCAATCAACACCATGAAGAGAACGTATGAAACGATCAATAAACACCATGAAGAGAACGTATGAAACGATCAATCAACACCATGAAGAGAACGTATGAATCGATCAATCAACACCATGAAGAGAACGAATGAAACGATCAATCAACACCATGAAGAGAACGTATGAAACGATCAATCAACACCATGAAGAGAACGTATGAAACGATCAATCAACACCATGAAGAGAACGTATGAAACGATCAATCAACACCATGAAGAGAACGAATGAAACGATCAATCAACACCATGAAGAGAACGTATGAAACGATCAATCAACACCATGAAGAGAACGTATGAAACGATCAATCAACACCATGAAGAGAACGTATGAATCGATCAATCAACACCATGAAGAGAACGTATGAAACGATCAATAAACACCATGAAGAGAACGTATGAAACGATCAATCAACACCATGAAGAGAACGTATGAATCGATCAATCAACACCATGAAGAGAACGAATGAAACGATCAATCAACACCATGAAGAGAACGTATGAAACGATCAATCAACACCATGAAGAGAACGTATGAAACGATTAATAAACACCATGAAGAGAACGTATGAATCGATCAATCAACACCATGAAGAGAACGTATGAAACGATCAATAAACACCATGAAGAGAACGTATGAAACGATCAATCAACACCATGAAGAGAACGTATGAAACGATAAATCAACACCATGAAGAGAACGTATGAATCGATCAATCAACACCATGAAGAGAACGAATGAAACGATCAATCAACACCATGAAGAGAACGTATGAAACGATTAATAAACACCATGAAGAGAACGTATGAAACGATTAATAAACACCATGAAGAGAACGAATGAAACGATCAATAAACACCATGAAGAGAACGTATGAAACGATCAATCAACACCATGAAGAGAACGTATGAAACGATCAATAAACACCATGAAGAGAACGTATGAATCGATCAATCAACACCATGAAGAGAACGAATGAAACGATCAATCAACACCATGAAGAGAACGTATGAAACGATCAATAAACACCATGAAGAGAACGTATGAAACGATTAATAAACACCATGAAGAGAACGTATGAAACGATCAATAAACACCATGAAGAGAACGTATGAAACGATCAATCAACACCATGAAGAGAACGTATGAAACGATCAATAAACACCATGAAGAGAACGTATGAATCGATCAATCAACACCATGAAGAGAACGAATGAAACGATCAATCAACACCATGAAGAGAACGTATGAAACGATCAATAAACACCATGAAGAGAACGTATGAAACGATCAATCAACACCATGAAGAGAACGTATGAATCGATCAATCAACACCATGAAGAGAACGAATGAAACGATCAATCAACACCATGAAGAGAACGTATGAAACGATCAATCAACACCATGAAGAGAACGTATGAAACGATTAATAAACACCATGAAGAGAACGTATGAAACGATCAATAAACACCATGAAGAGAACGTATGAAACGATCAATCAACACCATGAAGAGAACGTATGAAACGATCAATAAACACCATGAAGAGAACGTATGAATCGATCAATCAACACCATGAAGAGAACGTATGAAACGATCAATCAACACCATGAAGAGAACGCATGAATCGATCAATAAACACCATGAAGAGAACGTATGAAACGATCAATAAACACCATGAAGAGAACGTATGAAACGATCAATCAACACCATGAAGAGAACCCATTAATCGATCAATAAACACCATGAAGAGAACGTATGAAACGATCAATAAACACCATGAAGAGAACGTATGAAACGATCAATAAACACCATGAAGAGAACGCATTAATCGATCAATAAACACCATGAAGAGAACGTATCAAACGATCAATAAACACCATGAAGAGAACGCATTAATCGATCAATAAACACCATGAAGAGAACGTATCAAACGATCAATAAACACCATGAAGAGAACGCATTAATCGATCAATAAACACCATGAAGAGAACGTATCAAACGATCAATAAACACCATTAAGAGAACGTATGAATCGATCAATAAACACCATGAAGAGAACGCATTAATCGATCAATAAACACCATGAAGAGAACGCATGAATCGATCAATAAACACCATGAAGAGAACGCATTAATCGATCAATCAACACCATGAAGAGAACGTATGAAACGATCAATAAACACCATGAAGAGAACGCATGAATCGATCAATAAACACCATGAAGAGAACGCATTAATCGATCAATAAACACCATTAAGAGAACGTATGAATCGATCAATAAACACCATGAAGAGAACGCATTAATCGATCAATAAACACCATGAAGAGAACGTATGAAACGATCAATAAACACCATGAAGAGAACGTATGAAACGATCAATAAACACCATGAAGAGAACGCATGAAACGATCAATCCACACCATGAAGAGAACGCATGAAACGATCAATCAACACCATGAAGAGAACGCATGAATCGATCAATAAACACCATGAAGAGAACGCATGAAACGATCAATCAACACCATGAAGAGAACGTATGAATCGATCAATAAACACCATGAAGAGAACCCATTAATCGATCAATAAACACCATGAAGAGAACGTATGAAACGATCAATAAACACCATGAAGAGAACGTATGAAACGATCAATAAACACCATGAAGAGAACGTATGAATCGATCAATAAACACCATGAAGAGAACGCATGAAACGATCAATCAACACCATGAAGAGAACGTATGAATCGATCAATAAACACCATGAAGAGAACCCATTAATCGATCAATAAACACCATGAAGAGAACGTATGAAACGATCAATAAACACCATGAAGAGAACGTATGAAACGATCAATAAACACCATGAAGAGAACGCATTAATCGATCAATAAACACCATGAAGAGAACGTATCAAACGATCAATAAACACCATGAAGAGAACGCATTAATCGATCAATAAACACCATGAAGAGAACGTATCAAACGATCAATAAACACCATGAAGAGAACGCATTAATCGATCAATAAACACCATGAAGAGAACGTATCAAACGATCAATAAACACCATTAAGAGAACGTATGAATCGATCAATAAACACCATGAAGAGAACGCATTAATCGATCAATAAACACCATGAAGAGAACGTATGAATCGATCAATAAACACCATGAAGAGAACGCATTAATCGATCAATCAACACCATGAAGAGAACGCATTAATCGATCAATCAACACCATGAAGAGAACGTATGAAACGATCAATAAACACCATGAAGAGAACGCATGAATCGATCAATAAACACCATGAAGAGAACGCATTAATCGATCAATAAACACCATTAAGAGAACGTATGAATCGATCAATAAACACCATGAAGAGAACGCATTAATCGATCAATAAACACCATGAAGAGAACGTATGAAACGATCAATCACCTCTGACTATAGTTTGGACCGGTCCGGTCCTGACACCTCTGACTATAGTTTGGACCGGTCCGGTCCTGACACCTCTGACTATAGTTTGGACCGGTCCGGTCCTGACACCTCTGACTATAGTTTGGAACGGTCCGGTCCTGACACCTCTGACTATAGTTTGGACCGGTCCGGTCCTGACACCTCTGAGTATAGTTTGGACCGGTCCTGACACCTCTGACTATAGTTTGGAACGGTCCGGTCCTGACACCTCTGACTATAGTTTGGAACGGTCCGGTCCTGACACCTCTGACCATATTAAACCGGGAGCTCAGCAGCAGCACGTTAGATGAGCAGAGCGCCGTGGCGGCGGCGGCGGCGGCTGCAGCAGCTGTGTAATCATCGTGTCCTGCCTCCCTGAAGTCCAGCTGAAACTCTCTGTCATTTTGAAGTCATTGTTCTGTCCAGGAGTTCTGTTTGTCCGGCGGCCTGCTGTTGGACCGGCGCTGGTAACCAGCTGATCTCTTCTTCTCCTCCTGAGACTCTTTTCATTGAGCTGCTGCTGTTTTTCTCTAATAAACTGTAATAAGGCGGCCGAGGCGGCGCCGCTCTGCAGGGAGGCAGGTAATGAAAGACCGGCCGCCTCCAATAACGCTGCTCTAACACCTCTAACACCTCACAGCCCATCCAGCCCGGCTCGCTCTGCGGCCGTCCTTAACGCTCCCACGCCTCCACGCCACAACGCCTCCACGCCCCCACGCCCCAACGCCCCAACGCCTCCACGCCCCAACGCCTCCACGCCTCCACGCCCCCATGCCCCAACGCCTCCACGCCCCAACGCCTCCACGCCTCCACGCCCCCACTCCCCCATGCCCCAACACCTCCACGCCTCCACGCCTCCACGCCCCCACGCCTCCACGCTCCCACGCCTCCATGCCTCAACGCCTCCACGCCTCCACGCCTCCACGCCTGTCTCCTCCTTAAACATCTGTCTTCACCATGAACAAACATCTGTCTCCTCATTAAACATCAAACATCTGTCTTCACCATAAAAATCAAACATCTGTCTCTTCCATAAACATCTGTTTTCACCATAAACATCCTTCTCCTCCATAAACATGTCTTCACCATAAACATCAAACATCTGTCTCCTCCATAAACATCTGTCTCCTCCTTAAACATCAAACATCTGTCTTCACCATGAACAAACATCTGTCTCCTCCTTAAACATCAAACATCTTTCTCCTCCATAAACATATGTCTTCACCATAAACATCAAACATCTGTCTCCTTCATAAACATCTGTCTTCACCATAAACATCAAACATCTTTCTCCTCCATAAACATCTGTTTTCACCATAAACATCCTTCTCCTCCATAATCATCTGTCTTCACCATAAACATCTGTCTCCTCCATAAACATCTGTCTTCACCATAAACATCAAACATCCGTCTCCTCCATAAACATCAAACATCTGTCTCCTCCTTAAACATCAAACATCTGTCTCCTCCTTAAACATCAAACATCTGTCTCCACCATAAACAAACATCTGTCTCCTCCTTAAACATCAAACATCTGTCTTCACCATGAAAAAACATCTGTCTCCTCCATAAACATCAAACATCTGTCTTCACCATGAAAAAACATCCGTCTCCTCCATAAACATCTGTCTCCTCCATAAACATCAAACATCTGTCTCCACCATAAACAAACATCTGTCTCCTCCTTAAACATCTGTCTTCACCATAAACATCAAATATCTGTCTTCACCATAAACAAACATCCGTCTCCTCCATAAACATCAAACATCTGTCTCCTCCTTAAACATCAAACATCTGTCTTCACCATAAACATCAAACATCTGTCTTCACCATAAATAAACATCTGTCTCCTCCTTAAACATCAAACACCTGTCTTCACCATGAAAAACATCTGTCTCCTCCATAAACATCAAACATCTGTTTTCACCATAAACAAACATCTGTCTCCTCCATAAACATCAAACATCTGTTTTCACCATAAACATCCTTCTCCTCCATAAACATCTGTCTTCAACATAAACATCTGTCTCCTCCATAAACATCAAACATCTGTCTTCACCATAAACAAACATCTGTCTCCTTCATAAACATCAAACATCTGTCTTCACCATAAACAAACATCTGTCTCCTCCATAAACATCAAACATCTGTCTTCAACATAAACATCTGTCTCCTCCATAAACATCAAACATCTGTCTTCACCATAAACAAACATCTGTCTCCTCCTTAAACATCAAACATCTGTTTTCACCATAAACATCCTTCTCCTCCATAAACATCTGTCTTCAACATAAACATCTGTCTTTATGATAAACATCTGTCTAACCCTGTTTGATGAATAAAACGTCCATAAAGAGAGAACACACACACACACACACACACACACACACACACACACACACACACACACACACACACACACACACACACACACACACACACACACACACACACACACACACACACACACACACACAGCCAGTCAGTCAGTCAGTCAGTGATCAGATCCTCGTCGTGGTGACAGATGGAACATGCTCCTCCATATTCTGTCCTCATAACAACGACTGTGGCCTCCAATATCAATTACCCTCTCCCCCTGGGGGGGGAGGGGTGGGAGAGGGGAGAAGGGGGGGGAGGGGTGGGAGGGGGAGAAGGGAGGGGAGGGGGGGTGGTGTGGGGGGGGTCTGTAATTAGATTTTCTGCTCTATTTGGAGGATCCTCTAAGACGAAGAGCTCCTTTCACAGCTCTTAACCAGATTGAAGAGAGAATAATGAAGGGGGGGAGGAGAGGAGGAGTGTGTGTGTGTGTGTGTGTGTGTGTGTGTGTGTGTGTGTGTGTGTGTGTGTGTGTGTGTGTGTGTGTGTGTGTGTGCGCGTGTGTGTGTGTGTGTGTGTGTGTGTGCGCGTGTGTGTGTGTGTGTGCGTACTCAGCGGCCTGCTGCAGTTGACATGCACGAAGAAGAGCCTCGTCTCTCTCCTCATTGGCCAGCAGGAGTCGTGACATCAGAGCCTGATCTCTGTCCTTCTGAGCA
Organism: Sebastes fasciatus; assembly: GCF_043250625.1. Lineage (NCBI taxonomy): Eukaryota > Metazoa > Chordata > Actinopteri > Perciformes > Sebastidae > Sebastes > Sebastes fasciatus. The sequence goes on along the minus strand of NC_133795.1, from coordinate 45,132,384 downwards.
GCTAACACCTCCTCCAACACCACTGAGGAGATGAGGACATGAGGAGACAAGGAGACAAAGCGATGAGGAGACAAGGAGACAGGGAGGTGAGGAGACTTCCTTGAGGCCAACCCAAAGTCCTTCTCCGTGATCTCCCAGAACTCCTCCCACACCGGGTTTCCCCAGTTGCAGCCCTTCTGGCCAACCGGTACCTGTCAGCTGTTTCTGGAGACTCCTAGCCCAGAAGGCCTCCGTCACCGCTGGTGTCCACCGGCTGGTTCTTAGGTTGCAGCAACGACAGGCACCGACGACCTTCCGACCACAACTCCTAGCAGCCGCTTCCACAAAGGAGGTTCTGAACATGAGTCCATGTCCCCAGCCTCCCCCGGTATGCACCAGAAGTTCTACCAAGTACACCTCCTAGAGTGTCCAGGTACCAAGTACACCTCCTAGGGTGTCCAGGTACCAAGTACACCTCCTAGGGTGTCCAGGTACCTAGTACACCGCCTAGGATGTCCTGGTACCAAGTACACCGCCTAGAGTGTCCAGGTACCAAGTATACCTCCTAGGGTGTCCAGGTACCAAGTACACCGCCTAGGGTGTCCAGGTACCAAGTACACCGCCTAGAGTGTCCAGGTACCAAGTACACCGCCTAGGATGTCCAGGTACCAAGTACACCGCCTAGAGTGTCCAGGTACCAAGTACACCGCCTAGGATGTCCTGGTACCAAGTACACCGCCTAGAGTGTCCAGGTACCAAGTACACCTCCTAGGGTGTCCAGGTACCAAGTACACCTCCTAGGGTGTCCAGGTACCTAGTACACCGCCTAGGATGTCCTGGTACCAAGTACACCGCCTAGAGTGTCCAGGTACCAAGTATACCTCCTAGGATGTCCAGGTACCAAGTACACCGCCTAGAGTGTCCAGGTACCAAGTACACCGCCTAGAGTGTCCAGGTACCAAGTACACCGCCTAGGATGTCCTGGTACCAAGTACACCGCCTAGAGTGTCCAGGTACCAAGTACACCGCCTAGAGTGTCCAGGTACCAAGTATACCGCCTAGAGTGTCCAGGTACCAAGTACACCGCCTAGAGTGTCCAGGTACCAAGTACCCCGCCTAGGGCAGACCTGGGCATTTTACGGCCCGCGGGCCACATCCGGCCCGTTGGCTGTCCCTGGCTGGCCCGCGTGAGGTCAAGTAAATTAGAACATAAATTTAAAAAAATAGGCCTATTTATGCTGTGCACGCAATACGGCTGTGTGCTTTTATTTTGAAAAGGTTTTTTTATTTACGTAGTCACGCACATGCGTAGGTAAACAGCTACATGTGATGCTGGTATGCTAAGCTAGCCCTCAACATGTCAGCCCACGGCAACAAAAGAAAAATCGATACCGAATGCCGCGTTTTCAACAAGACATGGACTGCTAAATATCTATTTACAGAAGTCAAAGGTAAAGCCGTGTGCTTAGTTTGTGGTGTACAGGTCGCCGTGTTCAAGCATTACAATTTGAATCGCCACTACGTGACCAAACACGAGGAGAAATACAAGAACTTGTCTGAACAAGAGCGCGCAAGGGAGTCGGATGCTTTGCTAGCTAAGCTGCAAAACCAACAAGGACTTTTTACTAAACGTTGCACATCCAGAGATTCAGCTGTCAAGACAAGTTATGTCATATCCCACAAAATCGCCAGAAAAAGTAAACCGTTTTCTGACGGGGAGTTTATTAAGGAGTGTTTGCTGGACTCTGCTGCCCTAATATACCCGGAGAAAAAGGGAGCTTTTGAGAACGTGCCCCTCTCGCGATGGACTGTAACGAGGAGGGTTGAGGACATCGCGGGGAATCTGGAACTTCAGCTGAAGAACAGAGCGGTCAGCTTCGACTATTTTTCCCTGGCTTTGGATGAGAGCTGCGATGTACGTGACACTGCCCAGCTACTCATTTTCATACGTGGGATATCTACGGACTTTAAAATCACGGAGGAGCTGGCAGCCATGCAGTCAATGAAAGGGACAACAACCGGGAGTGATTTATTCACGGAGGTAAATGCATGTTTGGACAAGTTGGGACTAAAATGGGACAAGCTGGCAGGTTCTCCCTTCACCTGCAGTGTGGAGAATGCACCCAGTGATGTTCAGATGGAACTGATTGACCTGCTGTCTGACACACTTCTGGCAGAGCACTTTAGGTCAGTCTCACTGCTGGACTTCTACTCTTCCCTCAAAGAGGAGAACTTTCCACACATGAGGAGGCATGCTCAGAAGATTCTAGTCCTCTTTGGATCTACCTACGTATGTGAACAGACATTCTCAGTGATGAAGTTCAACAAATCCAGATACAGATCCTCTATCACTGATGACCACCTCTCAGCTGTCCTTCGCATATCCACCTCAGACATTCAGCCAGATTTCAATGCTCTTGTTCAAGCCCAGAGCAGGCTGGATTTTTCCCACTGAACAAGTAAAATGAACTGTAAAACATTAAAAGCATTTATTGCTTTTTGCATCAAGTTGACAATTGCCTATCTTTAACATACTGTAAAACACCTATTCAGTATTTGGGAAGATTAACATGTTTAAAATAAAATGAAACACTGATGCAATTATTGTTTTTACTGTTTATTACTTCTATAGGAGTATTTTCCTATATGACCTACACCACAATTGCATATATTTATATAAATATTTACAGAATATCCTTATTCTTCTGATTACCAGTAGCAACTAATCCAAAATATATAATTTAATGCTTTTTACAATGGGGACAATTAATACTGAGCAGAATTAAGTTCAAGTTATTGTTGGTTCGGCCCGCCAACACAACTCAAGTTCCTCATGTGGCCCCTTGTAAAAATGAATTGCCCACCCCTGGCCTAGAGTGTCCAGGTACCAAGTACCCCGCCTAGAGTGTCCAGGTACCAAGTACACCGCCTAGAGTGTCCAGGTACCAAGTACACCGCCTAGGGTGTCCAGGTACCAAGTACCCCGCCTAGAGTGTCCAGGTACCAAGTACCCCGCCTAGAGTGTCCAGGTACCAAGTACCCCGCCTAGAGTGTCCAGGTACCAAGTACCCCGCCTAGAGTGTCCAGGTACCAAGTACACCGCCTAGGGTGTCCAGGTACCAAGTACCCCGCCTAGAGTGTCCAGGTACCAAGTACACTGCCTAGAGTGTCCAGGAACCAAGTACACCGCCTAGGGTGTCCAGGTACCAAGTACCCCGCCTAGAGTGTCCAGGTACCAAGTACACTGCCTAGAGTGTCCAGGAACCAAGTACCCCACCTAGAGTGTCCAGGTACCAACTACCCCGCCTAGAGTGCCCAGGTACCAAGTACACTGCCTAGAGTGTCCAGGTACCAAGTACACCGCCTAGGGTGTCCAGGTACCAAGTACCCCGCCTAGAGTGTCCAGGTACCAAGTACACTGCCTAGAGTGTCCAGGAACCAAGTACCCCACCTAGAGTGTCCAGGTACCAAGTACCCCGCCTAGAGTGTCCAGGTACCAAGTACACCGCCTAGAGTGTCCAGGTACCAAGTACCCCACCTAGAGTGTCCAGGTACCAACTACCCCGCCTAGAGTGCCCAGGTACCAAGTACACCGCCTAGAGTTTCCAGGTACCAAGTCCACTGATGGACCGTCCTATGCTCTAACATGGTGTTTGTTATGGTTAATCCAGGAATAACGCAGAAGTCCAACAACAGAACACCACTCTGGTCCAGATCAAACCAACCCCCCCCCCCCCCCCCCCCCAGCTTTATGGGTTCTTTTATTTTCATATAAACACTAAAATGTGGACAAAGACTTCCTGTTTCTGTTTCTATGGTAACCCCGCTGGATCACACACACACACACACACACACACACACACACACATACAGCTCAGTTAAATCAATATTACATGTATATGTGTGTGTGTGTGTGTGTGTGTGTGTGTGTGTGTGTGTGTGTGTTCTGTTAAACCAACAGCTGCCTCGTTACTGCTGTTTAATTACACTGTGAGTGTGTGTGTGTGTGTGTGTGTGTGTGTGTGTGTGTGTGTGGGTGTGTGTGTGTGTGTGTGTGTGTGTGTGTGTGTGTGTGGGTGTGTGTGTGTGTGTGTGTGTGTGTGTGTGTGTGTGTGTGTGTGTGTGTGTATGTGACACAGTGTGCATGAAAATATTCAAATATTTAAGAAGTCGAGGATCAGAGTAAACTGTAACATACACCTCCTCGTCTCTCTCTCCTCCTCGTCTCTGTCCTCCTCTCTCTCTCCTCTCTTCCTCCTCTCTCCTCCTCTCTCTCTCCTCCTCGTCTCTGTCCTCCTCTCTCTCTCCTCTCTTCCTCCTCTCTCCTCCTCTCTCTCTCTCCTCCTCCTCTCTCTCTCCTCCTCGTCTCTCTCCTCCTCCTCTCTCTCCTCCTCCTCTCTCCTCCTCTCTCTCTCTTCTCCTCCTCCTTCTGCTCCTCTCTCTTCCTCTCTCTCTTCTTCCTCCTCCTCTCCTCCTCCTCTCTCTCCTCCTCTCTCTCTTCCTCCTCCTCAACTCCTCCTCTCTCTCTTCCTCTCTCTCCTCCTCTCTCTCTTCCTCCTCCTCCTCTCTCTCCTCCACTCTCTCCTCCTCTCTCTCTTCCTCCTCCTCCTCTCCTCCTCCTCTCTCTCCTCTCCTCCTCTCTCTCTTCCTCCTCCTCCTCTCCTCCTCCTCTCTCTCCTCCTCCTCTCTCTCTCCTCCTCCTCTCTCTCCTCCTCTCTCTCTTCCTCCTCCTCCTCTCCTCCTCCTCTCTCTCCTCCTCTCCTCCTCCTCCTTACCTGCAGGTCTCTCCCAGCCCTGGGCCTCCCTCAGCTCCTCCTTCAGCTCCTCCTCCACCTCCCTCCTCTGCAGCTCCTCCTCCTTGTGGAGCAGCTCCTCCTGCAGCTACAATACAGTCAGATGTTAGTATTCCTGTGAGGACCTGCCTCGTGTACACATGAATAGTATATATGTATAGTATATATGTACACATGTATAGTATATAGGTATAGTACACATGTATAGTATATATGTATAGTATATATGTATAGTACACATGTATAGTACACATGTATAGTATATATGTACACATGTATAGTACACATGTATAGTACACATGTATAGTATATATGTACACATGTATAGTATATAGGTATAGTATATATGTATAGTACACATGTATAGTATATATGTATAGTATATAGGTATAGTACACATGTATAGTATATATGTATAGTACACATGTATAGTACACATGTATAGTACACATGTATAGTATATAGGTATAGTATATATGTATAGTACACATGTATAGTATATATGTATAGTATATAGGTATAGTATATATGTATAGTACACATGTATAGTACACATGTATAGTATATAGGTATAGTATATATGTATAGTACACATGTATAGTACACATGTATAGTATATAGGTATAGTATATATGTATAGTACACATGTATAGTACACATGTATAGTATATAGGTATAGTATATATGTATAGTACACATGTATAGTATATATGTATAGTATATAGGTATAGTACACATGTATAGTACACACATGTATAGTATATATGTACACATGTATAGTATATAGGTATAGTATATATGTATAGTACACATGTATAGTATATATGTATAGTATATAGGTATAGTACACATGTATAGCACACATGTATAGTATATATGTACAGTATATAGGTATAGTATATATGTATAGTATATATGTATAGTACACATGTATAGTATATAGGTATAGTACACATGTATAGTATATATGTATAGTATATAGGTATAGTACACATGTATAGTACACATGTATAGTATATATGTATAGTACACATGTATAGTACACATGTATAGTATATATGTACAGTATATAGGTATAGTATATATGTATAGTACACATGTATAGTACACATGTATAGTATATAGGTATAGTATATATGTATAGTATATAGGTACAGTACACATGTATAGTACACATGTATAGTATATATGTACAGTATATAGGTATAGTATATATGTATAGTATATATGTACAGTATATATGTACAGTACACATGTATAGTACACATGTATAGTATATAGGTATAGTATATATGTATAGTGTATATATGTATAGTATATAGGTATAGTATATATGTACAGTATATATGTATAGTACACATGTATAGTATATAGGTATAGTATATATGCATAGTATATATGTATAGTATATAGGTACAGTACACATGTATAGTACACATGTATAGTATATATGTACAGTATATAGGTATAGTATATATGTATAGTATATATGTACAGTATATATGTACAGTACACATGTATAGTACACATGTATAGTATATAGGTATAGTATATATGTATAGTGTATATATGTATAGTATATAGGTATAGTATATATGTACAGTATATATGTATAGTACACATGTATAGTATATAGGTATAGTATATATGCATAGTATATATGTATAGTATATAGGTATAGTATATATGCATAGTATATATGTATAGTATATAGGTATAGTATATATGTACAGTATATATGTATAGTACACATGTATAGTATATATGTATAGTACACATGTATAGTATATAGGTATAGTATATATGTACAGTACACATGTATAGTACACATGTATAGTATATAGGTATAGTATATATGTATAGTGTATATATGTATAGTATATAGGTATAGTATATATGTACAGTATATATGTATAGTACACATGTATAGTATATAGGTATAGTATATATGCATAGTATATATGTATAGTATATATGTATAGTATATATGTATAGTACACATGTATAGTATATAGGTATAGTATATATGTACATTATATATGTATAGTACACATGTATAGTATATATGTATAGTACACATGTATAGTATATAGGTATAGTATATATGTACAGTACACATGTATAGTACACATGTATAGTATATATGTATAGTATATATGTATAGTACACATGTATAGTATATAGGTATGGTATATATGTATAGTACACATGTATAGTACACAGGTATAGTATATATGTATAGTATACATGTATAGTATATATGTATAGTATATATGTATAGTACACATGTATAGTACACATGTATAGTATATAGGTATAGTATATATGTATAGTATATAAGTATAGTATATATGTACAGTACACATGTATAGTATATATGTATAGTACACATGTATAGTACACATGTATAGTATATAGGTATAGTATATATGTATAGTATATATGTACAGTACACATGTATAGTACACATGTATAGTATATAGGTATAGTATATATGTATAGTATATAGGTATAGTATATAGGTATAGTATATATGTACAGTACACATGTATAGTATATATGTATAGTACACATGTATAGTATATATGTATAGTATATAGGTATAGTATATATGTATAGTATATAGGTATAGTATATATGTACAGTACACATGTATAGTATATATGTATAGTACACATGTATAGTACACATGTATAGTATATAGGTATAGTATATATGTATAGTATATAGGTATAGTATATATGTATAGTATATATGTACAGCACACATGTATAGTATATATGTATAGTACACATGTATAGTACACATGTATAGTATATAGGTATAGTATATATGTATAGTATATATGTACAGTACACATGTATAGTATATATGTATAGTACACATGTATAGTACACATGTATAGTATATATGTATAGTACACATGTATAGTACACAGGTATAGTATATATGTATAGTATATAGGTATAGTATATATGTACAGTACACATGTATAGTATATATGTATAGTATACATGTATAGTATATATGTATAGTAGTATTCCTGTTAGTATTCCTGTGAGGACCTCCCTCATGTACTCATACAGTATCTACATGTATACATGTATAGTAGTATTTGTGTGTATAAGTACCTTCTTGTTGATCTCTCTCAGAGTTTCGAGCTCCATCAGTAGAAAGGAAATGTTCTTGTCTCGGTCCAACGTGAGCCACCGTCCGGACGCCTGATGAGAGCTGGAGGAGACAACGACAGTAACAAAGTACATTAAGTACACAAAGTACACAAAGTGTTAGAGTTAGGGTTATTGATTAACCCTAACTCTAACCGCTGATGTACTACCTGTCATTGTGTGGATCTAATAGAAGCTCAAAACTAAAGGAAGGGTGAACACTTTGTTTACATTAATACTACATGAAAAATACAGAGTACTTTAATACTACATGAAAAATACAGAGTACTTTAGTACTAGATAGAGTACATTAACACTAGATAGAGTACATTAGTACTAGATAGAGTACATTAACACTAGCTAGAGTACATTAACACTAGATAGAGTACATTAACACTAGATAGAGTACATTAGTACTAGATAGGGTACATTAACACTAGATAGAGTACATTAGTACTAGATAGAGTACATTAACACTAGATAGGGTACATTAACACTAGCTAGAGTACATTAACACTAGATAGAGTACATTAGTACTAGATAGAGTACATTAGTACGAGATAGGGTACATTAACACTAGCTAGAGTACATTAACACTAGATAGAGTACATTAGTACTAGATAGGGTACATTAGTACTAGATAGAGTACATTAACACTAGATAGAGTACATTAACACTAGATAGAGTACATTAGTACTAGATATAGTACATTAGTACTAGATAGAGTACATTAACACTAGCTAGAGTACATTAACACTAGATAGAGTACATTAGTACTAGATAGAGTACATTAACACTAGATAGAGTACATTAACACTAGATAGAGTACATTAACACTAGATAGAGTACATTAGTACTAGATAGAGTACATTAACACTAGCTAGAGTACATTAACACTAGCTAGAGTACATTAACACTAGATAGAGTACATTAGTACTAGATAGAGTACATTAACACTAGACAGAGTACATTAACACTAGATAGAGTACATTAACACTAGATAGAGTACATTAGTACTAGATAGAGTACATTAACACTAGATAGAGTACATTAGTACTAGATAGAGTACATTAACACTAGATAGAGTACATTAACACTAGATAGAGTACATTAACACTAGATAGAGTACATTAGTACTAGATAGAGTACATTAACACTAGATATAGTACATTAGTACTAGATAGAGTACATTAGTACTAGATAAATCAGATTGTGCATGAAGACGTGATGTGAATGTGTTCTCTGCAGCAGGTCATCTGGCGGTCAGGGAGGCTGTGATTGGTCAGGTGACATCCTGTGACATCATCTCAGTGAGTGTTTCATTAGAGGTGCACCTGTGTGTAGTCAGGTCAGGTGTTTTAACCGAACATTATCAGAGATGGAGGTGTTGCTTTAATAAGCCCTGACTGCTGTAATTCTCTCATATTACCTTAAAGGTCAGACGGCGTAATAAAGCGGGTAAATAAGACACACTCTGTCTAATATCAGCCGCTTCTAATCAACTTCCACCTCTTCCCGCCTCGACTGCTTTTACTATCTTTCTATTTCCGTCTCCCTCTCTCTCTCTAACGCTTCAACTAATCAAATCAAATCTAAATCTAATAGGTCACATTTCATACGGTGATGCAACTCAAACTGCTCGGCACATTTCATCTGAAGAAGCATCGAAAAGAGACAAAAGAAGCAGAAAAAGGAGTGAAGTAAAGAACATAAAGAAGTTTAATGAAAAGCAATAAACTTCTTAATAAACGTCCTCGTGGTGGAGCAGCTCTGAACATCAACGGTCTCAATGTCCTGAGATTATTATTAGGGCCCGAGCACCGACAACGTCGGGTCCGAGGACTTATTGTTCTTCAAATGATTATTAGGGCCCGAGCACGAAAGTGCCAGGACCCCAACGGTGTCCTGGCACGAAGTGCAAGGAACCTATTGTTTTTGTCAGTATTATTAGGGCCCGAGCACGAAAGTGCCAGGACCCCAACGGTGTCCTGGCACGAAGTGCAAGGAACCTATTGTTTTTGTCAGTATTATTCTTTTTCTGCTGCAAGAACGCGTTTTTGACGACCTTAGCCATCCCCAAAACTCACCAGAATTGGAATATGCGTCAGAAGTGGCGAAAATTGCAATATTCTGTAGTGATTGGGCTCGGGTGCACCAGCGGGCTCGATAGCGCCCCCTATAGAAAGCAGGTTTCCAGAAAAAGTTACTTCGATCTTCACGAAATTTAAGTATGTCATTGCTCACATCTTCAATGGCACATTAAATATTTTTGAGATTTTTTCGGCCAACAGGAAGTCAGCCATGTTGGATTTCCTGCGTGATTTTAAAATTTACGAACACATTTTTGAGGACTTTAGGATGCACCAAATCTCATGAAACTTTACACGCACATCCAAACTCGTAATTCCTTTGATTTAGTGGTGAAATTTTTCTTGGGCGTGGCATGTTGGCTCTCTAGCGCCCCCTTATGTCTTTTTGCCTTTGAACATCCATTTGTATACCTTGGCATACTCGAAAACTCATGAAATTTAGCAAAATGATGGACACCTGTGAACTTTATGTAACTGTATAGCCATTAGGCTCAGTGTGTTTAGCCGGCTCTATAGCGCCCCCTAACGCGTTGAAATTTTAACTTTGTCAAAGTTGATCCGATATTCATGAAATTTGGTATGCATATCCCACTCATCATTTGAAACATATTCCTCATTGGGTTTCATTAGCCCCGCCCACCCAGAAGTCGGCCATATTGGATTTTATGTACGATTTTCCCAATTTTTGCGTTTTATTGGCTGCGCACTTTAACGAACTCCTCCTACAGATTTGATCAGATCGATTTGAAATTTGGTCAGGACCATCTTAAGACCTTGAGGATGAAAAGTTATTAAAATCGTGAGTTTTCACTTAACGAGCGGACCGTGGCGTGGCGGCCATTTTGAGCCATTCGCCAGTTATTGTAACTCAACTGTACATAGTCCGATCTGCCCCAAATCTCTCAGGTATGATGGTGCTCCAGTACTGATGACATGTATATGAAAAATTATACTCATAGCCCCGCCCTAAGACGTTAGCCCCGCCCCCTTTCATATCTCATGAACCGTTTATAGTAGAGTCTTGTGGGATGTGTCATATCACTCAGCAGAGAGTGGGTTAACCCTAACTCAACTGTACATAGTTCGATCTGCCCCAAATTTCTCAGGTATGATAAGGGTCCAGTCCTGATTATATGTAAATGCAAAAATATACTCATAGCCACGCCCCCTACACATTAGCCCCACCCCCTTCCATAACTCATGAACCGTTTGTCGTAGAGTCTTGTGGGAGGTGTCATATCACTCAGCAGAGAGTGCCTGTTTCATTGGTGAAGGTTATGCCCGCCCCCTACACATTAGCCCCGCCCCCTTTCATAACTCATGATCCGTTTGTCGTAGAGTCTTGTGGGAGGTGTCATATCACTCAGCAGAGAGTGCCTGTTTCATTGGTGAAAGTTATGCTCGCCCCCTACACATTAGCCACGCCCCCCTTCATAACTCATGATCCGTTTGTCGTAGAGTCTTGTGGGAGGTGTTATATCACTCAGCAGAGAGTGCCTGTTAAGTTGGTGTTGTTATCCCCGCCCCCTACACATTAGCCACGCCCCCCTTCATAACTCGTGAACCGTTTGTCGTAGAGCCTTGCGGCAGGCGTCGTGGCGCTCGTCAGATTTTCGGCTTCACTGTGCCCGGCTGCGTCGGTCGGCGTCCCGCCAGCATCCCCGACGCGCAAGTAGGGGCGAGGGCCCGTTCATCGCTGCTTGCAGCTTTAATTAGGGCCCGAGCACGAAAGTGCCAGGACCCAACGGTGTCCTGGCACGAAGTGCAAGGAACCTATTGTTTTTCTGCAGATTATTAGGGCCCGAGCACGAAAGTGCCAGGACCCAACGGTGTCCTGGCACGAAGTGCAAGGAACCTATTGTTTTTCTGCAGATTATTATTATTAGGGCCCGAGCACGAAAGTGCCAGGACCCAACGGTGTCCTGGCACGAAGTGCAAGGAACCTATTGTTTTTCTGCAGATTATTATTAGGGCCCGAGCACGAAAGTGCCAGGACCCAACGGTGTCCTGGCACGAAGTGCAAGGAACCTATTGTTTTTCTGCAGATTATTATTAGGGCCCGAGCACGAAAGTGCCAGGACCCAACGGTGTCCTGGCACGAAGTGCAAGGAACCTATTGTTTTTCTGCAGATTATTATTATTATTATTATTAGGGCCCGAGCACGAAAGTGCCAGGACCCAACGGTGTCCTGGCACGAAGTGCAAGGAACCTATTGTTTTTCTGCAGATTATTATTATTAGGGCCCGAGCACGAAAGTGCCAGGACCCAACGGTGTCCTGGCACGAAGTGCAAGGAACCTATTGTTTTTCTGCAGATTATTAGGGCCCGAGCACGAAAGTGCCAGGACCCAACGGTGTCCTGGCACGAAGTGCAAGGAACCTATTGTTTTTCTGCAGATTATTATTAGGGCCCGAGCACGAAAGTGCCAGGACCCAACGGTGTCCTGGCACGAAGTGCAAGGAACCTATTGTTTTTGTCAGTATTATTATTATTATTTTTCCGCTGCAAGATCGCGTTTTTGACGACCTTAGCCATCCCCAAAACTCACGAAAAGTGGAGTATGCGTCAGAACTGGTGGGAAATTCAATGTTCTGGAGTGACTGGGCTCGGGTGTCTCCAGGGGGCTCCATAGCGCCCCCTAACGTACGCAGTTTTTCCGAGAAAGTTTCTTCGATCTTCACGAAATTCAAGTATGTCGTTGCTCACGCCCTCATACCTGGATTAAATGATTTTGAGATTTCTTCGGCAAACAGGAAGTCAGCCATGTTGGACTTCCTGCGTGATTTTAGAATTTACGAACGCATATTTGAAGACTTTAGGATGCACAAAAATTTATGAAACTTTACACACACATCCAAACTAGTAATTACTTAATTTTAGTGGTGAAATTTTGCTTGGGCGTGGCATGTTGGCTCTCTAGCGCCCCCTTATGTCTTTCAGATTTTGAACATACCTTTAGGTACTCGGAATCTCATAAAATTTGGCAAAATGATAGACACCTGTGAACTTTATGTAACTGCATAGCCATTAGGCTCAGTGTGTTTTTATTCGGCTCTATAGCGCCCCCTAACGCGTTGAAATTTTAACTTTGTCAAAGTTGATCCGATATTCATGAAATTTGGTATGCATATCCCACTCATCATTTGAAACATATTCCTCATTGGGTTTCATTAGCTCCGCCCACCCAGAAGTCGGCCATATTGGATTTTTATGTCATTTTTGCGTTTTATTGGCCGCGTACTTTAAAGAACTCCTCCTACAGATTTGATCATATCGAGTTGATATTTGGTCAGGACCATCTCAAGACCTCGAGGATGAAAAGTTATTAAAATGGTGAGCGTTCACTTAACGAGCGGACCGTGGCGTGGCGGCCATTTTGAGCCATTCGCCAGTTATTGTAACTCAACTGTACATAGTCCGATCTGCCCCAAATCTCTCAGGTATGATGTTGCTCCAGTACTGATGACATGTATATGAAAAAATATACTCATACTCAATGAGCTCCGCCCACCCAGAAGTCGGCCATATTGGATTTTTATGTCATTTTTGCGTTTTATTGGCCGCGTACTTTAACCAACTGCTCCTACAGATTTGATCATATCGATTTGAAATTTGGTCAGGACCATCTCAAGACCTCGAGGATGAAAAGTTATTAAAATGGTGAGTGTTCACTTAACGAGCGGACCGTGGCGTGGCGGCCATTTTGAGCCATTCGCCACGAAACAGGGAGTTATTGTAACTCAACTTTACATAGTCCGATCTGCCCCAGATTTCTCAGGTATGATGGTGGTACAGTCTTGAGGACATGTATATGAAAAATTATACTCATAGCCCCGCCCTAAGACGTTAGCCCCGCCCCCTTTCATAACTCATGAACCGTTTGTCGTAGAGTCTTGTGGGAAGTGTCATATCACTCAGCAGAGAGTTCCTGTTTTATTGGTTAAGGGTAGCCCCGCCCCCTACACATTAGCCCCGCCCCCTTTCATAACTCATGAACCGTTTGTCGTAGAGTCTTGCGGGAGGTGTCATATCACTCAGCAGAGAGTGCCTGTTTCATTGGTGAAGGTTATGCCCACCCCCTACACATTAGCCCCGCCCCCTTTCATAACTCATGATCCGTTTGTCGTAGAGTCTTGTGGGAAGTGTCATATCACTCAGCAGAGAGTGCCTGTTTCATTGGTGAATGTTATGCCCGCCCCCTACACATTAGCCCCGCCCCCTTTCATAACTCATGATCCGTTTGTCGTAGAGTCTTGTGGGAAGTGTCATATAACTCAGCAGAGAGTTCCTGTTTCATTGGTGAATGTTATGCCCGCCCCCTACACATTAGCCACGCCCCCCTTCATAACTCGCGAACCGCTTGTCGTAGAGCCTTGCGGCAGGCGTCGTGGCGCTCGTCAGAGTTTCGGTTTCGCGTCGGTCGGCGTCCCGCCAGCAACCCCGACCCGCGAGCAGGGGCGAGGGCCCTTTCATAGCTGCGTGCAGCTCTCGTTATTATTATTATTATTTTTCCGCTGCAAGAACGCGTTTTTGACGACCTTAGCCATCCCCAAAACTCACGAAAAGTGGAGTATGCGTCAGAACTGGTGGGAAATTCAATGTTCTGGAGTGACTGGGCTCGGGTGTCTCCAGGGGGCTCCATAGCGCCCCCTAACGTACGCAGTTTTTCCGAGAAAGTTTCTTCGATCTTCACGAAATTCAAGTATGTCGTTGCTCGCGCCCTCATACCTGGATTAAATGATTTTGAGATTTCTCCGGCAGACAGGAAGTCAGCCATGTTGGACTTCCTGCGTGATTTTAGAATTTACGAACGCATATTTGAAGACTTTAGGATGCACAAAAATTTATGAAACTTTGCACACACATCCAAACTAGTAATTACTTAATTTTAGTGGTGAAATTTTGCTCGGGCGTGGCATGTTGGCTCTCTAGCGCCCCCTTATGTCTTTCAGATTTTGAACATACCTTTAGGTGCTCGGAATCTCATAAAATTTGGCAAAATGATAGACACCTGTGAACTTTATGTAACTGCATAGCCATTAGGCTCAGTTTGTTTTTATACGGCTCTATAGCGCCCCCTAACGCATTGAAATTTTAACTTTGTCAAAGTTGATCCGATATTCATGAAATTTGGTATGCATATCCCACTCATCATTTGAAACATATTCCTCATTGGGTTTCATTAGCCCCGCCCACCCAGAAGTCGGCCATATTGGATTTTGATGTCATTTTTGCGTTTTATTGGCCGCGTACTTTAACGAACTCCTCCTACAGATTTGATCATATCGATTTGAAATTTGGTCAGGACCATCTCAAGACCTTGAAGATGAAAAGTTATTAAAATGGTGAGTGTTCACTTAACGAGCGGACCGTGGCGTGGCGGCCATTTTGAGCCATTCGCCAGTTATTGTAACTCAACTGTACATAGTCCGATCTGCCCCAAATCTCTCAGGTATGATGTTGCTCCAGTACTGATGACATGTATATGAAAAAATATACTCATACTCAATGAGCTCCGCCCACCCAGAAGTCGGCCATATTGGATTTTATGTACGATTTTCCCAATTTTTGCGTTTTATTGGCCGCGTACTCTAACGAACTCCTCCTACAGATTTGATCATATCGATTTGAAATTTGGTCAGGACCATCTCAAGTCCTTGAGGATGAAAAGTTATTAAAATGGTGAGTGTTCACTTAACGAGCGGACCGTGGTGTGGCGGCCATTTTGAGCCATTCGCCATGAAACAGGGAGTTATTGTAACTCAACTGTACATAGTCCGATCTGCCCCAGATTTCTCAGGTATGATGGTGGTACAGTCTTGAGGACATGTATATGAAAAATTATACTCATAGCCCCGCCCTAAGACGTTAGCCCCGCCCCCTTTCATATCTCATGAACCGTTTGTCGTACAGGCTTATGGGAGGTGTCATATCACTCAGCAGAGAGTTCCTGTTTTATTGGTTAAGGGTAGCCCCGCCCCCTACACATTCGCCCCGCCCCCTTTCATAACTCATGATCCGTTTGTCGTAGAGTCTTGTGGGAAGTGTCATATCACTCAGCAGAGAGTTCATGTTTCATTGGTAAATGTTATGCCCGCCCCCTACACATTAGCCCCGCCCCCTTTCATATCTCATGAACCGTTTGTAGTAGAGTCTTGTGGGAAGTGTCATATCACTCAGCAGAGAGTTCATGTTTCATTGGTAAATGTTATGCCCGCCCCCTACACATTAGCCCCGCCCCCTTTCATAACTCATGATCCGTTTGTCGTAGAGTCTTGCGGGAAGTGTCATATAACTCAGCAGAGAGTTCCTGTTTCATTGGTGAATGTTATGCCCGCCCCCTACACATTAGCCACGCCCCCCTTCATAACTCGCGAACCGCTTGTCGTAGAGCCTTGCGGCAGGCGTCGTGGCGCTCGTCAGAGTTTCGGTTTCGCGTCGGTCGGCGTCCCGCCAGCAACCCCGACCCGCGAGCAGGGGCGAGGGCCCTTTCATAGCTGCGTGCAGCTCTCGTTATTATTATTTTTCTGCTGCGAGATCGCGTTTTTGAGGCCTTTCCCATCCCCAAAAACTCACGAAAATTGGAACATGCGTCGGGAGTGGCGAAAATTGCAATGTTCTGTAGTGTTTCGGAATGGGCGTCGCCAGCTGGCTCCATAGCGCCCCCTAGCGCGTTGAAATCGTAACTTTGTCAAAGTTCATCCGATACTCATGAAATTTGGTATGCATATCCCACTCATCATTTGAAACATATTCCAAATAGGGTTTCATTAGCTCCGCCCACCCAGAAGTCGGCCATATTGGATTTTTATGTCATTTTTGCGTTTTATTGGCCGCGTACTTTAACGAACTCCTCCTACAGATTTGATCATAACGATTTGAAATTTGGTCAGGACCATCTTAATACCTTGAGGATGAAAAGTTATTAAAATGGTGAGCGTTCAGTTAACGAGCGGACCGTGGCGTGGCGGCCATTTTGAGCCATTCGCCATGAAACAGGGAGTTATTGTAACTCAACTGTACATAGTCCGATCTGACCCAGATTTCTCAGGTATGATGGTGGTACAGTCTTGAGGACATGTAGATGAAAAATTATACTCATAGCCCCGCCCTAAGACGTTAGCCCCGCCCCCTTTCATATCTCATGAACCGTTTATAGTAGAGTCTTGTGGGATGTGTCATATCACTCAGCAGAGAGTTCCTGTTTCATTGGTTAAGGGTAGCCCCGCCCCCTACACATTAGCCCCGCCCCCTTTCATATCTCATGATCCGTTTGTCGTAGAGTCTTGTGGGAAGTGTCATATCACTCAGCAGAGAGTGCCTGTTTCATTGGTAAATGTTATGCCCGCCCCCTACACATTAGCCCCGCCCCCTTTCATATCTCATGAACCGTTTGTCGTAGAGTCTTGCGGGATGTGTCATATCACTCAGCAGAGAGTGCCTGTTTCATTGGTGAATGTTATGCCCGCCCCCTACACATTAGCCACGCCCCCCTTCATAACTCGCGAACCGCTTGTCGTAGAGCCTTGCGGCAGGCGTCGTGGCGCTCGTCAGAGTTTCGGTTTCGCGTCGGTCGGCGTCCCGCCAGCAACCCCGACCCGCGAGCAGGGGCGAGGGCCCTTTCATAGCTGCGTGCAGCTCTCGTTATTATTCTTTTTCTGCTGCAAGAACGCGTTTTTGACGACCTTAGCCATCCCCAAAACTCACCAGAATTGGAATATGCGTCAGAAGTGGCGAAAATTGCAATATTCTGTAGTGATTGGGCTCGGGTGCACCAGCGGGCTCGATAGCGCCCCCTATAGAAAACAGGTTTCCAGAAAAAGTTACTTCGATCTTCACGAAATTTAAGTATGTCATTGCTCACATCTTCAATGGCACATTAAATATTTTTGAGATTTTTTCGGCCAACAGGAAGTCAGCCACGTTGGACTTCCTGCGTGATTTTAAAATTTACGAACACATTTTTGAGGACTTTAGGATGCACCAAATCTCATGAAACTTTACACGCACATCCAAACAGGTAATCCCTTTGATTCAGTGGTGAAATTTTTTTTGGGCGTGGCATGTTGGCTCTCTAGCGCCCTCTTATGTCCTTTTTGCCTTTGAACATCCATTCGTATACCTTGGCATACTCGTAGACGCATGAAATTTGGCAACATGATAGACACCTGTGAACTTTATGTAACTGCATAGCCATTAGGCTCAGTTTGTTTTTATACGGCTCTATAGCGCCCCCTAACGCGTTGAAATTTTAACTTTGTCAAAGTTGATCCGATATTCACGAAATTTGGTATGCATATCCCACTCATCATTTGAAACATATTCCTCATTGGGTTTCATTAGCCCCGCCCACCCAGAAGTCGGCCATATTGGATTTTGATGTCATTTTTGCGTTTTATTGGCCGCGTACTTTAACGAACTCCTCCTACAGATTTGATCAGATCGAGTTGATATTTGGTCAGGACCATCTCAAGACCTTGAGGATGAAAAGTTATTAAAATGGTGAGCGTTCACTTAACGAGCGGACCGTGGCGTGGCGGCCATTTTGAGCCATTCGCCAGTTATTGTAACTCAACTGTACATAGTCCGATCTGCCCCAGATTTCTCAGGTATGATGGTGGTACAGTCTTGAGGACATGTATATGAAAAATTATACTCATAGCCCCGCCCTAAGACGTTAGCCCCGCCCCCTTTCATATCTCATGAACCGTTTATAGTAGAGTCTTGTGGGATGTGTCATATCACTCAGCAGAGAGTGGGTTAACCCTAACTCAACTGTACATAGTTCGATCTGCCCCAGATTTCTCAGGTATGATGGTGCTCCAGTACTGATGGCATGTATATGAAAAATTATACTCATAGCCCCACCCTAAGACGTTAGCCCCGCCCCCTTTTATATCTCATGAACCGTTTATAGTAGAGTCTTGTGGGAAGTGTCATATCACTCAGCAGAGAGTTCATGTTTCATTGGTAAATGTTATGCCCGCCCCCTACACATTAGCCCCGCCCCCTTTCATATCTCATGATCCGTTTGTCGTAGAGTCTTGTGGGAAGTGTCATATCACTCAGCAGAGAGTGCCTGTTTCATTGGTAAATGTTATGCCCGCCCCCTACACATTAGCCCCGCCCCCTTTCATAACTCATGATCCGTTTGTAGTAGAGTCTTGTGGGAAGTGTCATATCACTCAGCAGAGAGTTCCTGTTTCATTGGTAAATGTTATGCCCGCCCCCTACACATTAGCCCCGCCCCCTTTCATAACTCATGAACCGTTTGTCGTAGAGTCTTGCGGGAAGTGTCATATCACTCAGCAGAGAGTGCCTGTTTCATTGGTGAATGTTATGCCCGCCCCCTACACATTAGCCCCGCCCCCTTTCATAACTCATGAACCGTTTGTAGTAGAGTCTTGCGGGAGGTGTCATATCACTCAGCAGAGAGTTCATGTTTCATTGGTGAAGGTTATGCCCGCCCCCTACACATTAGCCCCGCCCCCTTTCATCACTCATGATCCGTTTGTCGTAGAGTCTTGTGGGAAGTGTCATATAACTCAGCAGAGAGTTCCTGTTTCATTGGTGAATGTTATGCCCGCCCCCTACACATTAGCCACGCCCCCCTTCATAACTCGTGAACCGCTTGTCGTAGAGCCTTGCGGCAGGCGTCGTGGCTCTCGTCAGAGTTTTGGTTTCGCGTCGGTCGGCGTCCCGCCAGCAACCCCGACCCGCGAGCAGGGGCGAGGGCCCTTTCATAGCTGCGTGCAGCTCTCGTTATTATTATTTTTCCGCTGCAAGAACGCGTTTTTGACGACCTTAGCCATCCCCAAAACTCACGAAAAGTGGAGTATGCGTCAGAACTGGTGGGAAATTCAATGTTCTGGAGTGACTGGGCTCGGGTGTCTCCAGGGGGCTCCATAGCGCCCCCTAACGTACGCAGTTTTTCCGAGAAAGTTTCTTCGATCTTCACGAAATTCAAGTATGTCGTTGCTCACGCCCTCATACCTGGATTAAATGATTTTGAGATTTCTTCGGCAAACAGGAAGTCAGCCATGTTGGACTTCCTGCGTGATTTTTGAATTTACGAACGCATATTTGAAGACTTTAGGATGCACAAAAATTTATGAAACTTTACACACACATCCAAACTAGTAATTACTTAATTTTAGTGGTGAAATTTTGCTTGGGCGTGGCATGTTGGCTCTCTAGCGCCCCCTTATGTCTTTCAGATTTTGAACATACCTTTAGGTGCTCGGAATCTCATAAAATTTGGCAAAATGATAGACACCTGTGAACTTTATGTAACTGCATAGCCATTAGGCTCGGTGTGTTTTTATTCGGCTCTATAGCGCCCCCTAACGCGTTGAAATTTTAACTTTGTCAAAGTTGATCCGATATTCATGAAATTTGGTATGCATATCCCACTCATCATTTGAAACATATTCCTCATTGGGTTTCATTAGCCCCGCCCACCCAGAAGTCGGCCATATTGGATTTTATGTACGATTTTCCCAATTTTTTCGTTTTATTGGCCGCGTACTTTAACGAACTCCTCCTACAGATTTGATCATATCGATTTGAAATTTGGTCAGGACCATCTCAAGACCTCGAGGATGAAAAGTTATTAAAATGGTGAGTGTTCACTTAACGAGCGGACCGTGGCGTGGCGGCCATTTTGAGCCATTCGCCAGTTATTGTAACTCAACTGTACATAGTCCGATCTGCCCCAAATCTCTCAGGTATGATGTTGCTCCAGTACTGATGACATGTATATGAAAAAATATACTCATAGCCCCGCCCCAAGACGTTAGCCCCGCCCCCTTTCATATCTAATGAACCGTTTATAGTAGAGTCTTGTGGGATGTGTCATATCACTCAGCAGAGAGTGGGTAAACCCTAACTCAACTGTACATAGTCCGATCTGCCCCAGATTTCTCAGGTATGATGGTGGTACAGTCTTGAGGACATGTATATGAAAAATTATACTCATAGCCCCGCCCTAAGACGTTAGCCCCGCCCCCTTTCATATCTCATGAACCGTTTATAGTAGAGTCTTGTGGGATGTGTCATATCACTCAGCAGAGAGTTCCTGTTTTATTTGTTAAGGGTAGCCCCGCCCCCTACACATTAGCCCCGCCCCCTTTCATAACTCATGAACCGTTTGTCGTAGAGTCTTGCGGGAGGTGTCATATCACTCAGCAGAGAGTGCCTGTTTCATTGGTAAATGTTATGCCCGCCCCCTACACATTAGCCCCGCCCCCTTTCATAACTCATGATCCGTTTGTCGTAGAGTCTTGAGGGAAGTGTCATATAACTCAGCAGAGAGTTCCTGTTTCATTGGTGAATGTTATGCCCGCCCCCTACACATTAGCCACGCCCCCCTTCATAACTTGTGAACCGCTTGTCGTAGAGCCTTGCGGCAGGCGTCGTGGCGCTCGTCAGGGTTTCGGTTTCGCGTCGTTCGGCGTCCCGCCAGCAACCCCGACCCGCGAGCAGGGGCGAGGGCCCTTTCATAGCTGCGTGCAGCTCTCGTTATTATTCTTTTTCTGCCACTAGATCGCGTTTTTGACGACCTTAGCCATCCCCAAAACTCACGAAAAGTGGAGTATGCGTCAGAACTGGTGGGAAATTCAATGTTCTGGAGTGACTGGGCTCGGGTGTCTCCAGGGGGCTCCATAGCGCCCCCTAGAGTACGCAGTTTTTCAGAGAAAGTTTCTTCGATCTTCACGAAATTCAAGTATGTCATTGCTCACGCCCTCATACCTGGATTAAATGATTTTGAGATTTCTCCGGCAAACAGGAAGTCAGCCATGTTGGACTTCCTGCGTGATTTTAGAATTTACGAACGCATATTTGAAGACTTTAGGATGCACAAAAATTTATGAAACTTTACACACACATCCAAACTAGTAATTACTTAATTTTAGTGGTGAAATTTTCCTTGGGCGTGGCATGTTGGCTCTCTAGCGCCCCCTTATGTCTTTCAGATTTTGAACATACCTTTAGG
The DNA here is from genome assembly GCF_043250625.1 of Sebastes fasciatus. Taxonomy (NCBI): domain Eukaryota; kingdom Metazoa; phylum Chordata; class Actinopteri; order Perciformes; family Sebastidae; genus Sebastes; species Sebastes fasciatus. The sequence continues at coordinate 45,110,359 of NC_133795.1, read as the reverse complement.
TACTCGGAATCTCATAAAATTTGGCAAAATGATAGACACCTGTGAACTTTATGTAACTGCATAGCCATTAGGCTCAGTTTGTTTTTATACGGCTCTATAGCGCCCCCTAACGCGTTGAAATTTTAACTTTGTCAAAGTTGATCCGATATTCATGAAATTTGGTATGCATATCCCACTCATCATTTGAAACATATTCCTCATTGGGTTTCATTAGCCCCGCCCACCCAGAAGTCGGCCATATTGGATTTTGATGTCATTTTTGCGTTTTATTGGCCGCGTACTTTAACGAACTCCTCCTACAGATTTGATCATATCGATTTGAAATTTGGTCAGGACCATCTCAAGACCTTGAAGATGAAAAGTTATTAAAATGGTGAGTGTTCACTTAACGAGCGGACCGTGGCGTGGCGGCCATTTTGAGCCATTCGCCATGAAACAGGGAGTTATTGTAACTCAACTGTACATAGTCCGATCTGCCCCAGATTTCTCAGGTATGATGGTGGTACAGTCTTGAGGACATGTATATGAAAAATTATACTCATAGCCCCGCCCTAAGACGTTAGCCCCGCCCCCTTTCATAACTCATGAACCGTTTGTCGTACAGGCTTATGGGAGGTGTCATATCACTCAGCAGAGAGTTCCTGTTTTATTCGTTAAGGGCAGCCCCGCCCCCTACACATTAGCCCCGCCCCCTTTCATAACTCATGAACCGTTTGTCGTAGAGTCTTGCGGGAGGTGTCATATCACTCAGCAGAGAGTGCCTGTTTCATTGGTAAATGTTATGCCCGCCCCCTACACATTAGCCCCGCCCCCTTTCATATCTCATGAACCGTTTGTAGTAGAGTCTTGAGGGAAGTGTCATATCACTCAGCAGAGAGTTCATGTTTCATTGGTAAATGTTATGCCCGCCCCCTACACATTAGCCCCGCCCCCTTTCATATCTCATGAACCATTTGTAGTAGAGTCTTGTGGGAAGTGTCATATCACTCAGCAGAGAGTTCCTGTTTCATTGGTGAATGTTATGCACGCCCCCTACACATTAGCCCCGCCCCCTTTCATAACTCATGATCCGTTTGTCGTAGAGTCTTGTGGGAAGTGTCATATCACTCAGCAGAGAGTTCATGTTTCATTGGTAAATGTTATGCCCGCCCCCTACACATTAGCCCCGCCCCCTTTCATATCTCATGAACCGTTTGTAGTAGAGTCTTGTGGGATGTGTCATATCACTCAGCAGAGAGTGCCTGTTTCATTGGTAAATGTTATGCCCGCCCCCTACACATTAGCCACGCCCCCCTTCATAACTCGTGAACCGCTTGTCGTAGAGCCTTGCGGCAGGCGTCGTGGCGCTCGTCAGAGTTTTGGTTTCGCGTCGGTCGGCGTCCCGCCAGCAACCCCGACCCGCGAGCAGGGGCGAGGGCCCTTTCATAGCTGCGTGCAGCTCTCGTTATTATTATTTTTCTGCTGCGAGATCGCGTTTTTGAGGCCTTTCCCATCCCCAAAAACTCACGAAAATTGGAACATGCGTCGGGAGTGGCGAAAATTGCAATGTTCTGTAGTGTTTCGGAACGGGCGTCGCCAGCTGGCTCCATAGCGCCCCCTAGCGCGTTGAAATCGTAACTTTGTCAAAGTTCATCCGATACTCATGAAATTTGGTATGCATATCCCACTCATCATTTGAAACATATTCCAAATTGGGTTTCATTAGCTCCGCCCACCCAGAAGTCGGCCATATTGGATTTTTATGTCATTTTTGCGTTTTATTGGCCGCGTACTTTAACGAACTCCTCCTACAGATTTGATCATAACGATTTGAAATTTGGTCAGGACCATCTTAATACCTTGAGGATGAAAAGTTATTAAAATGGTGAGCGTTCAGTTAACGAGCGGACCGTGGCGTGGCGGCCATTTTGAGCCATTCGCCAGTTATTGTAACTCAACTGTACATAGTCCGATCTGACCCAGATTTCTCAGGTATGATGGTGGTACAGTCTTGAGGACATGTATATGAAAAATTATACTCATAGCCCCGCCCTAAGACGTTAGCCCCGCCCCCTTTCATATCTCATGAACCGTTTATAGTAGAGTCTTGTGGGATGTGTCATATCACTCAGCAGAGAGTGGGTTAACCCTAACTCAACTGTACATAGTCCGATCTGCCCCAGATTTCTCAGGTATGATGGTGGTACAGTCTTGAGGACATGTATATGAAAAATTATACTCATAGCCCCGCCCTAAGACGTTAGCCCCGCCCCCTTTCATATCTCATGAACCGTTTATAGTAGAGTCTTGTGGGATGTGTCATATCACTCAGCAGAGAGTTCCTGTTTTATTGGTTAAGGGTAGCCCCGCCCCCTACACATTAGCCCCGCCCCCTTTCATAGCTCATGAACCGTTTGTCGTAGAGTCTTGCGGGAGGTGTCATATCACTCAGCAGAGAGTGCCTGTTTCATTGGTAAATGTTATGCCCGCCCCCTACACATTAGCCCCGCCCCCTTTCATAACTCATGATCCGTTTGTAGTAGAGTCTTGTGGGAAGTGTCATATCACTCAGCAGAGAGTGCCTGTTTCATTGGTGAAAGTTATGCCCGCCCCTTACACATTAGCCACGCCCCCCTTCATAACTCGTGAACCGCTTGTCGTAGAGCCTTGCGGCAGGCGTCGTGGCGCTCGTCAGAGTTTCGGTTTCGCGTCGGTCGGCGTCCCGCCAGCAACCCCGACCCGCGAGCAGGGGCGAGGGCCCTTTCATAGCTGCGTGCAGCTCTCGTTAGGGCCCGAGCACGAAAGTGCCAGGACCCAACGGTGTCCTGGCACGAAGTGCAAGGAACCTATTGTTTTTCTGCAGATTATTATTAGGGCCCGAGCACGAAAGTGCCAGGACCCAACGGTGTCCTGGCACGAAGTGCAAGGAACCTATTGTTTTTCTGCAGATTATTATTATTATTAGGGCCCGAGCACGAAAGTGCCAGGACCCAACGGTGTCCTGGCACGAAGTGCAAGGAACCTATTGTTTTTCTGCAGATTATTATTATTATTATTATTATTATTCTTTTTCTGCTGCAAGAACGCGTTTTTGACGACCTTAGCCATCCCCAAAACTCACCAGAATTGGAATATGCGTCAGAAGTGGCGAAAATTGCAATATTCTGTAGTGATTGGGCTCGGGTGCACCAGCGGGCTCGATAGCGCCCCCTATAGAAAGCAGGTTTCCAGAAAAAGTTACTTCGATCTTCACGAAATTTAAGTATGTCATTGCTCACATCTTCAATGGCACATTAAATATTTTTGAGATTTTTTCGGCCAACAGGAAGTCAGCCACGTTGGACTTCCTGCGTGATTTTAAAATTTACGAACACATTTTTGAGGACTTTAGGATGCACCAAATCTCATGAAACTTTACACGCACATCCAAACAGGTAATCCCTTTGATTCAGTGGTGAAATTTTTTTTGGGCGTGGCATGTTGGCTCTCTAGCGCCCCCTTATGTCCTTTTTGCCTTTGAACATCCATTCGTATACCTTGGCATACTCGTAGACGCATGAAATTTGGCAACATGATAGACACCTGTGAACTTTATGTAACTGCATAGCCATTAGGCTCAGTTGGTTTTTATACGGCTCTATAGCGCCCCCTAACGCGTTGAAATTTTAACTTTGTCAAAGTTGATCCGATATTCACGAAATTTGGTATGCATATCCCACTCATCATTTGAAACATATTCCTCATTGGGTTTCATTAGCCCCGCCCACCCAGAAGTCGGCCATATTGGATTTTATGTACGATTTTCCCAATTTTTTCGTTTTATTGGCCGCGTACTTTAACGAACTCCTCCTACAGATTTGATCATATCGATTTGAAATTTGGTCAGGACCATCTCAAGACCTCGAGGATGAAAAGTTATTAAAATGGTGAGCGTTCACTTAACGAGCGGACCGTGGCGTGGCGGCCATTTTGAGCCATTCGCCAGTTATTGTAACTCAACTGTACATAGTCCGATCTGCCCCAAATCTCTCAGGTATGATGTTGCTCCAGTACTGATGACATGTATATGAAAAAATATACTCATAGCCCCGCCCTAAGACGTTAGCCCCGCCCCCTTTCATATCTCATGAACCGTTTTTTAGTAGAGTCTTGTGGGATGTGTCATATCACTCAGCAGAGAGTGGGTTAACCCTAACTCAACTGTACATAGTTCGATCTGCCCCAGATTTCTCAGGTATGATGGTGCTCCAGTACTGATGGCATGTATATGAAAAATTATACTCATAGCCCCACCCTAAGACGTTAGCCCCGCCCCCTTTTATATCTCATGAACCGTTTATAGTAGAGTCTTGTGGGAAGTGTCATATCACTCAGCAGAGAGTTCATGATTCATTCGTTAAGGGTAGCCCCGCCCCCTACACATTAGCCCCGCCCCCTTTCATATCTCATGAACCGTTTGTCGTACAGGCTTATGGGAGGTGTCATATCACTCAGCAGAGAGTTCCTGTTTTATTCGTTAAGGGTAGCCCCGCCCCCTACACATTAGCCCCGCCCCCTTTCATAACTCATGAACCGTTTGTCGTAGAGTCTTGCGGGAGGTGTCATATCACTCAGCAGAGAGTGCCTGTTTCATTGGTTACGGGTAGCCCCGCCCCCTACACATTAGCCCCGCCCCTTTTCATAACTCATGAACCGTTTGTCGTAGAGTCTTGCGGGAGGTGTCATATCACTCAGCAGAGAGTGCCTGTTTCATTGGTTAAGGGTAGCCCCGCCCCCTACACATTAGCCCCGCCCCCTTTCATAACTCATGAACCGTTTGTCGTAGAGTCTTGCGGGAAGTGTCATATCACTCAGCAGAGAGTGCCTGTTTCATTGGTGAAGGTTATGCCCGCCCCCTACACATTAGGCCCGCCCCCTTTCATAACTCATGATCCGTTTGTCGTAGAGTCTTGTGGGAAGTGTCATATCACTCAGCAGAGAGTTCATGTTTCATTGGTAAATGTTATGCCCGCCCCCTACACATTAGCCCCGCCCCCCTTCATAACTCGCGAACCGCTTGTCGTAGAGCCTTGCGGTAGGCGTCGTGGCGCTCGTCAGAGTTTCGGTTTCGCGTCGGTCGGCGTCCCGCCAGCAACCCCGACCCGCGAGCAGGGGCGAGGGCCCTTTCATAGCTGCGTGCAGCTCTCGTTATTATTATTTTTCCGCTGCAAGAACGCGTTTTTGACGACCTTAGCCATCCCCAAAACTCACGAAAAGTGGAGTATGCGTCAGAACTGGTGGGAAATTCAATGTTCTGGAGTGACTGGGCTCGGGTGTCTCCAGGGGGCTCCATAGCGCCCCCTAACGTACGCAGTTTTTCCGAGAAAGTTTCTTCGATCTTCACGAAATTCAAGTATGTCGTTGCTCACGCCCTCATACCTGGATTAAATGATTTTGAGATTTCTCCGGCAAACAGGAAGTCAGCCATGTTGGACTTCCTGCGTGATTTTTGAATTTACGAACGCATATTTGAAGACTTTAGGATGCACAAAAATTTATGAAACTTTACACACACATCCAAACTAGTAATTACTTAATTTTAGTGGTGAAATTTTGCTTGGGCGTGGCATGTTGGCTCTCTAGCGCCCCCTTATGTCTTTCAGATTTTGAACATACCTTTAGGTGCTCGGAATCTCATAAAATTTGGCAAAATGATAGACACCTGTGAACTTTATGTAACTGCATAGCCATTAGGCTCGGTGTGTTTTTATTCGGCTCTATAGCGCCCCCTAACGCGTTGAAATTTTAACTTTGTCAAAGTTGATCCGATATTCATGAAATTTGGTATGCATATCCCACTCATCATTTGAAACATATTCCTCATTGGGTTTCATTAGCCCCGCCCACCCAGAAGTCGGCCATATTGGATTTTATGTACGATTTTCCCAATTTTTTCGTTTTATTGGCCGCGTACTTTAACGAACTCCTCCTACAGATTTGATCATATCGATTTGAAATTTGGTCAGGACCATCTCAAGACCTCGAGGATGAAAAGTTATTAAAATGGTGAGTGTTCACTTAACGAGCGGACCGTGGCGTGGCGGCCATTTTGAGCCATTCGCCAGTTATTGTAACTCAACTGTACATAGTCCGATCTGCCCCAAATCTCTCAGGTATGATGTTGCTCCAGTACTGATGACATGTATATGAAAAAATATACTCATAGCCCCGCCCCAAGACGTTAGCCCCGCCCCCTTTCATATCTAATGAACCGTTTATAGTAGAGTCTTGTGGGATGTGTCATATCACTCAGCAGAGAGTGGGTAAACCCTAACTCAACTGTACATAGTCCGATCTGCCCCAGATTTCTCAGGTATGATGGTGGTACAGTCTTGAGGACATGTATATGAAAAATTATACTCATAGCCCCGCCCTAAGACGTTAGCCCCGCCCCCTTTCATATCTCATGAACCGTTTATAGTAGAGTCTTGTGGGATGTGTCATATCACTCAGCAGAGAGTTCCTGTTTTATTTGTTAAGGGTAGCCCCGCCCCCTACACATTAGCCCCGCCCCCTTTCATAACTCATGAACCGTTTGTCGTAGAGTCTTGCGGGAGGTGTCATATCACTCAGCAGAGAGTGCCTGTTTCATTGGTAAATGTTATGCCCGCCCCCTACACATTAGCCCCGCCCCCTTTCATAACTCATGATCCGTTTGTCGTAGAGTCTTGTGGGAAGTGTCATATAACTCAGCAGAGAGTTCCTGTTTCATTGGTGAATGTTATGCCCGCCCCCTACACATTAGCCACGCCCCCCTTCATAACTTGTGAACCGCTTGTCGTAGAGCCTTGCGGCAGGCGTCGTGGCGCTCGTCAGGGTTTCGGTTTCGCGTCGGTCGGCGTCCCGCCAGCAACCCCGACCCGCGAGCAGGGGCGAGGGCCCTTTCATAGCTGCGTGCAGCTCTCGTTATTATTATTAGGGCCCGAGCACGAAAGTGCCAGGACCCAACGGTGTCCTGGCACGAAGTGCAAGGAACCTATTGTTTTTGTCAGTATTATTAGGGCCCGAGCACGAAAGTGCCAGGACCCAACGGTGTCCTGGCACGAAGTGCAAGGAACCTATTGTTTTTCTGCAGATTATTATTATTATTATTATTATTATTATTATTTTTCCGCTGCAAGAACGCGTTTTTGACGACCTTAGCCATCCCCAAAACTCACGAAAAGTGGAGTATGCGTCAGAACTGGTGGGAAATTCAATGTTCTGGAGTGACTGGGCTCGGGTGTCTCCAGGGGGCTCCATAGCGCCCCCTAGAGTACGCAGTTTTTCAGAGAAAGTTTCTTCGATCTTCACGAAATTCAAGTATGTCGTTGCTCACGCCCTCATACCTGGATTAAATGATTTTGAGATTTCTCCGGCAAACAGGAAGTCAGCCATGTTGGACTTCCTGCGTGATTTTAGAATTTACGAACGTATATTTGAAGACTTTAGGATGCACAAAAATTTATGAAACTTTACACACACATCCAAACTAGTAATTACTTAATTTTAGTGGTGAAATTTTGCTTGGGCGTGGCATGTTGGCTCTCTAGCGCCCCCTTATGTCTTTCAGATTTTGAACATACCTTTAGGTACTCGGAATCTCATAAAATTTGGTAAAATGATAGACACCTGTGAACTTTATGTAACTGCATAGCCATTAGGCTCGGTGTGTTTTTATTCGGCTCTCTAGCGCCCCCTAACGCGTTGAAATTTTAACTTTGTCAAAGTTGATCCGATATTCATGAAATTTGGTATGCATATCCCACTCATCATTTGAAACATATTCCTCATTGGGTTTCATTAGCCCCGCCCACCCAGAAGTCGGCCATATTGGATTTTGATGTCATTTTTGCGTTTTATTGGCCGCGTACTTTAACGAACTCCTCCTACAGATTTGATCATATCGATTTGAAATTTGGTCAGGACCATCTCAAGACCTTGAAGATGAAAAGTTATTAAAATGGTGAGTGTTCACTTAACGAGCGGACCGTGGCGTGGCGGCCATTTTGAGCCATTCGCCATGAAACAGGGAGTTATTGTAACTCAACTGTACATAGTCCGATCTGCCCCAGATTTCTCAGGTATGATGGTGGTACAGTCTTGAGGACATGTATATGAAAAATTATACTCATAGCCCCGCCCTAAGACGTTAGCCCCGCCCCCTTTCATAACTCATGAACCGTTTGTCGTACAGGCTTATGGGAGGTGTCATATCACTCAGCAGAGAGTTCCTGTTTTATTCGTTAAGGGCAGCCCCGCCCCCTACACATTAGCCCCGCCCCCTTTCATAACTCATGAACCGTTTGTCGTAGAGTCTTGCGGGAGGTGTCATATCACTCAGCAGAGAGTGCCTGTTTCATTGGTAAATGTTATGCCCGCCCCCTACACATTAGCCCCGCCCCCTTTCATATCTCATGATCCGTTTGTCGTAGAGTCTTGTGGGAAGTGTCATATAACTCAGCAGAGAGTTCCTGTTTCATTGGTGAATGTTATGCCCGCCCCCTACACATTAGCCCCGCCCCCTTTCATATCTCATGAACCGTTTGTCGTAGAGTCTTGCGGGATGTGTCATATCACTCAGCAGAGAGTGCCTGTTTCATTGGTGAATGTTATGCCCGCCCCCTACACATTAGCCACGCCCCCCTTCATAACTCGCGAACCGCTTGTCGTAGAGCCTTGCGGCAGGCGTCGTGGCGCTCGTCAGAGTTTCGGTTTCGCGTCGGTCGGCGTCCCGCCAGCAACCCCGACCCGCGAGCAGGGGCGAGGGCCCTTTCATAGCTGCGTGCAGCTCTCGTTATTATTATTTTTCCGCTGCAAGATCGCGTTTTTGACGACCTTAGCCATCCCCAAAACTCACGAAAAGTGGAGTATGCGTCAGAACTGGTGGGAAATTCAATGTTCTGGAGTGACTGGGCTCGGGTGTCTCCAGGGGGCTCCATAGCGCCCCCTAACGTACGCAGTTTTTCCGAGAAAGTTTCTTCGATCTTCACGAAATTCAAGTATGTCGTTGCTCGCGCCCTCATACCTGGATTAAATGATTTTGAGATTTCTCCGGCAAACAGGAAGTCAGCCATGTTGGACTTCCTGCGTGATTTTAGAATTTACGAACGCATATTTGAAGACTTTAGGATGCACAAAAATTTATGAAACTTTACACACACATCCAAACTAGTAATTACTTAATTTTAGTGGTGAAATTTTGCTTGGGCGTGGCATGTTGGCTCTCTAGCGCCCCCTTATGTCTTTCAGATTTTGAACATACCTTTAGGTACTCGGAATCTCATAAAATTTGGCAAAATGATAGACACCTGTGAACTTTATGTAACTGCATAGCCATTAGGCTCAGTGTGTTTTTATTCGGCTCTCTAGCGCCCCCTAACGCGTTGAAATTTTAACTTTGTCAAAGTTGATCCGATATTCATGAAATTTGGTATGCATATCCCACTCATCATTTGAAACATATTCCTCATTGGGTTTCATTAGCCCCGCCCACCCAGAAGTCGGCCATATTGGATTTTTATGTCATTTTTGCGTTTTATTGGCCGCGTACTCTAACGAACTCCTCCTACAGATTTGATCATATCGATTTGAAATTTGGTCAGGACCATCTCAAGACCTCGAGGATGAAAAGTTATTAAAATGGTGAGCGTTCACTTAACGAGCGGACCGTGGCGTGGCGGCCATTTTGAGCCATTCGCCAGTTATTGTAACTCAACTGTACATAGTCCGATCTGCCCCAAATCTCTCAGGTATGATGTTGCTCCAGTACTGATGACATGTATATGAAAAAATATACTCATACTCAATGAGCTCCGCCCACCCAGAAGTCGGCCATATTGGATTTTATGTACGATTTTCCCAATTTTTGCGTTTTATTGGCCGCGTACTCTAACGAACTCCTCCTACAGATTTGATCATATCGATTTGAAATTTGGTCAGGACCATCTCAAGACCTTGAGGATGAAAAGTTATTAAAATGGTGAGTGTTCACTTAACGAGCGGACCGTGGCGTGGCGGCCATTTTGAGCCATTCGCCAGTTATTGTAACTCAACTGTACATAGTCCGATCTGCCCCAGATTTCTCAGGTATGATGGTGGTACAGTCTTGAGGACATGTATATGAAAAATTATACTCATAGCCCCGCCCTAAGACGTTAGCCCCGCCCCCTTTCATATCTCATGAACCGTTTGTTGTACAGGCTTATGGGAGGTGTCATATCACTCAGCAGAGAGTTCCTGTTTCATTGGTTAAGGGTAGCCCCGCCCCCTACACATTAGCCCCGCCCCCTTTCATTACTCATGAACCGTTTGTCGTAGAGTCTTGCGGGAGGTGTCATATCACTCAGCAGAGAGTGCCTGTTTCATTGGTTAAGGGTAGCCCCGCCCCCTACACATTAGCCCCGCCCCCTTTCATAACTCATGAACCGTTTGTCGTAGAGTCTTGCGGGAGGTGTCATATCACTCAGCAGAGAGTGCCTGTTTCATTGGTTAAGGGTAGCCCCGCCCCCTACACATTAGCCCCGCCCCCTTTCATAACTCATGAACCGTTTGTCGTAGAGTCTTGCGGGAAGTGTCATATCACTCAGCAGAGAGTGCCTGTTTCATTGGTGAATGTTATGCCCGCCCCCTACACATTAGCCCCGCCCCCCTTCATAACTCGTGAACCGCTTGTCGTAGAACCTTGCGGCAGGCGTCGTGGCGCTCGTCAGAGTTTCGGTTTCGCGTCGGTCGGCGTCCCGCCAGCAACCCCGACCCGCGAGCAGGGGCGAGGGCCCTTTCATAGCTGCGTGCAGCTCTCGTTATTATTCTTTTTCTGCCACTAGATCGCGTTTTTGACGACCTTAGCCATCCCCAAAACTCACGAAAAGTGGAGTATGCGTCAGAACTGGTGGGAAATTCAATGTTCTGGAGTGACTGGGCTCGGGTGTCTCCAGGGGGCTCCATAGCGCCCCCTAGAGTACGCAGTTTTTCAGAGAAAGTTTCTTCGATCTTCACGAAATTCAAGTATGTCATTGCTCACGCCCTCATACCTGGATTAAATGATTTTGAGATTTCTCCGGCAAACAGGAAGTCAGCCATGTTGGACTTCCTGCGTGATTTTAGAATTTACGAACGCATATTTGAAGACTTTAGGATGCACAAAAATTTATGAAACTTTACACACACATCCAAACTAGTAATTACTTAATTTTAGTGGTGAAATTTTCCTTGGGCGTGGCATGTTGGCTCTCTAGCGCCCCCTTATGTCTTTCAGATTTTGAACATACCTTTAGGTACTCGGAATCTCATAAAATTTGGCAAAATGATAGACACCTGTGAACTTTATGTAACTGCATAGCCATTAGGCTCAGTTTGTTTTTATACGGCTCTATAGCGCCCCCTAACGCGTTGAAATTTTAACTTTGTCAAAGTTGATCCGATATTCATGAAATTTGGTATGCATATCCCACTCATCATTTGAAACATATTCCTCATTGGGTTTCATTAGCCCCGCCCACCCAGAAGTCGGCCATATTGGATTTTGATGTCATTTTTGCGTTTTATTGGCCGCGTACTTTAACGAACTCCTCCTACAGATTTGATCATATCGATTTGAAATTTGGTCAGGACCATCTCAAGACCTTGAAGATGAAAAGTTATTAAAATGGTGAGTGTTCACTTAACGAGCGGACCGTGGCGTGGCGGCCATTTTGAGCCATTCGCCATGAAACAGGGAGTTATTGTAACTCAACTGTACATAGTCCGATCTGCCCCAGATTTCTCAGGTATGATGGTGGTACAGTCTTGAGGACATGTATATGAAAAATTATACTCATAGCCCCGCCCTAAGACGTTAGCCCCGCCCCCTTTCATAACTCATGAACCGTTTGTCGTACAGGCTTATGGGAGGTGTCATATCACTCAGCAGAGAGTTCCTGTTTTATTCGTTAAGGGCAGCCCCGCCCCCTACACATTAGCCCCGCCCCCTTTCATAACTCATGAACCGTTTGTCGTAGAGTCTTGCGGGAGGTGTCATATCACTCAGCAGAGAGTGCCTGTTTCATTGGTAAATGTTATGCCCGCCCCCTACACATTAGCCCCGCCCCCTTTCATATCTCATGAACCGTTTGTAGTAGAGTCTTGAGGGAAGTGTCATATCACTCAGCAGAGAGTTCATGTTTCATTGGTAAATGTTATGCCCGCCCCCTACACATTAGCCCCGCCCCCTTTCATATCTCATGAACCGTTTGTCGTGGAGTCTTGGGGGAAGTGTCATATCACTCAGCAGAGAGTGCCTGTTTCATTGGTAAATGTTATGCCCGCCCCCTACACATTAGCCCCGCCCCCTTTCAGAACTCGTGATCCGTTTGTAGTAGAGTCTTGTGGGAAGTGTCATATCACTCAGCAGAGAGTTCATGTTTCATTGGTAAATGTTATGCCCGCCCCCTACACATTAGCCCCGCCCCCTTTCATAACTCATGATCCGTTTGTAGTAGAGTCTTGTGGGAAGTGTCATATCACTCAGCAGAGAGTTCCTGTTTTATTGGTTAAGGGTAGCCCCGCCCCCTACACATTAGCTCCGCCCCCTTTCATAACTCATGAACCGTTTGTCGTAGAGTCTTGTGGGATGTGTCATATCACTCAGCAGAGAGTGGGTTAACCCTAACTCAACTGTACATAGTTCGATCTGCCCCAGATTTCTCAGGTATGATGGTGCTCCAGTACTGATGGCATGTATATGAAAAATTATACTCATAGCCCCACCCTAAGACGTTAGCCCCGCCCCCTTTTATATCTTATGAACCGTTTATAGTAGAGTCTTGTGGGAAGTGTCATATCACTCAGCAGAGAGTTCATGATTCATTGGTAAATGTTATGCCCGCCCCCTACACATTAGCCCCGCCCCCTTTCATATCTCATGAACCGTTTGTCGTACAGGCTTATGGGAGGTGTCATATCACTCAGCAGAGAGTTCCTGTTTTATTCGTTAAGGGTAGCCCCGCCCCCTACACATTAGCCCCGCCCCCTTTCATAACTCATGAACCGTTTGTCGTAGAGTCTTGCGGGAGGTGTCATATCACTCAGCAGAGAGTGCCTGTTTCATTGGTAAATGTTATGCCCGCCCCCTACACATTAGCCCTGCCCCCTTTCATAACTCATGAACCGTTTGTCGTAGAGTCTTGCGGGAGGTGTCATATCACTCAGCAGAGAGTGCCTGTTTCATTGGTGAAAGTTATGCCCGCCCCCTACACATTAGCCCCGCCCCCTTTCATAACTCATGAACCGTTTGTCGTAGAGTCTTGCGGGAGGTGTCATATCACTCAGCAGAGAGTGCCTGTTTCATTGGTAAATGTTATGCCCGCCCCCTACACATTAGCCCCGCCCCCTTTCATATCTCATGAACCGTTTGTAGTAGAGTCTTGTGGGAAGTGTCATATCACTCAGCAGAGAGTTCATGTTTCATTGGTAAATGTTATGCCCGCCCCCTACACATTAGCCCCGCCCCCTTTCATATCTCATGAACCGTTTGTAGTAGAGTCTTGTGGGAAGTGTCATATCACTCAGCAGAGAGTTCATGTTTCATTGGTAAATGTTATGCCCGCCCCCTACACATTAGCCCCGCCCCCTTTCATATCTCATGAACCGTTTGTAGTAGAGTCTTGTGGGAAGTGTCATATAACTCAGCAGAGAGTTCCTGTTTCATTGGTGAATGTTATGCCCGCCCCCTACACATTAGCCACGCCCCCCTTCATAACTCGTGAACGCTTGTCGTAGAGCCTTGCGGCAGGCGTCGTGGCGCTCGTCAGAGTTTCGGTTTCGCGTCGGTCGGCGTCCCGCCAGCAACCCCGACCCGCGAGCAGGGGCGAGGGCCCTTTCATAGCTGCGTGCAGCTCTCGTTATTATTATTTTTCTGCTGCGAGATCGCGTTTTTGAGGCCTTTCCCATCCCCAAAAACTCCCGAAAATTGGAACATGCGTCGGGAGTGGCGAAAATTGCAATGTTCTGTAGTGTTTCGGAACGGGCGTCGCCAGCTGGCTCCATAGCGCCCCCTAGCGCGTTGAAATCGTAACTTTGTCAAAGTTCATCCGATACTCATGAAATTTGGTATGCATATCCCACTCATCATTTGAAACATATTCCAAATTGGGTTTCATTAGCTCCGCCCACCCAGAAGTCGGCCATATTGGATTTTTATGTCATTTTTGCGTTTTATTGGCCGCGTACTTTAACGAACTCCTCCTACAGATTTGATCATAACGATTTGAAATTTGGTCAGGACCATCTTAATACCTTGAGGATGAAAAGTTATTAAAATGGTGAGCGTTCAGTTAACGAGCGGACCGTGGCGTGGCGGCCATTTTGAGCCATTCGCCATGAAACAGGGAGTTATTGTAACTCAACTGTACATAGTCCGATCTGACCCAGATTTCTCAGGTATGATGGTGGTACAGTCTTGAGGACATGTATATGAAAAATTATACTCATAGCCCCGCCCTAAGACGTTAGCCCCGCCCCCTTTCATATCTCATGAACCGTTTATAGTAGAGTCTTGTGGGATGTGTCATATCACTCAGCAGAGAGTTCCTGTTTCATTGGTTAAGGGTAGCCCCGCCCCCTACACATTAGCCCCGCCCCCTTTCATATCTCATGATCCGTTTGTCGTAGAGTCTTGTGGGAAGTGTCATATCACTCAGCAGAGAGTGCCTGTTTCATTGGTAAATGTTATGCCCGCCCCCTACACATTAGCCCCGCCCCCTTTCATATCTCATGAACCGTTTGTCGTAGAGTCTTGCGGGATGTGTCATATCACTCAGCAGAGAGTGCCTGTTTCATTGGTGAATGTTATGCCCGCCCCCTACACATTAGCCACGCCCCCCTTCATAACTCGCGAACCGCTTGTCGTAGAGCCTTGCGGCAGGCGTCGTGGCGCTCGTCAGAGTTTCGGTTTCGCGTCGGTCGGCGTCCCGCCAGCAACCCCGACCCGCGAGCAGGGGCGAGGGCCCTTTCATAGCTGCGTGCAGCTCTCGTTATTATTCTTTTTCTGCCACTAGATCGCGTTTTTGACGACCTTAGCCATCCCCAAAACTCACGAAAAGTGGAGTATGCGTCAGAACTGGTGGGAAATTCAATGTTCTGGAGTGACTGGGCTCGGGTGTCTCCAGGGGGCTCCATAGCGCCCCCTAGAGTACGCAGTTTTTCAGAGAAAGTTTCTTCGATCTTCACGAAATTCAAGTATGTCATTGCTCACGCCCTCATACCTGGATTAAATGATTTTGAGATTTCTCCGGCAAACAGGAAGTCAGCCATGTTGGACTTCCTGCGTGATTTTAGAATTTACGAACGCATATTTGAAGACTTTAGGATGCACAAAAATTTATGAAACTTTACACACACATCCAAACTAGTAATTACTTAATTTTAGTGGTGAAATTTTCCTTGGGCGTGGCATGTTGGCTCTCTAGCGCCCCCTTATGTCTTTCAGATTTTGAACATACCTTTAGGTACTCGGAATCTCATAAAATTTGGCAAAATGATAGACACCTGTGAACTTTATGTAACTGCATAGCCATTAGGCTCAGTTTGTTTTTATACGGCTCTATAGCGCCCCCTAACGCGTTGAAATTTTAACTTTGTCAAAGTTGATCCGATATTCATGAAATTTGGTATGCATATCCCACTCATCATTTGAAACATATTCCTCATTGGGTTTCATTAGCCCCGCCCACCCAGAAGTCGGCCATATTGGATTTTGATGTCATTTTTGCGTTTTATTGGCCGCGTACTTTAACGAACTCCTCCTACAGATTTGATCATATCGATTTGAAATTTGGTCAGGACCATCTCAAGACCTTGAAGATGAAAAGTTATTAAAATGGTGAGTGTTCACTTAACGAGCGGACCGTGGCGTGGCGGCCATTTTGAGCCATTCGCCAGTTATTGTAACTCAACTGTACATAGTCCGATCTGCCCCAAATCTCTCAGGTATGATGTTGCTCCAGTACTGATGACATGTATATGAAAAAATATACTCATACTCAATGAGCTCCGCCCACCCAGAAGTCGGCCATATTGGATTTTATGTACGATTTTCCCAATTTTTGCGTTTTATTGGCCGCGTACTCTAACGAACTCCTCCTACAGATTTGATCATATCGATTTGAAATTTGGTCAGGACCATCTCAAGACCTTGAGGATGAAAAGTTATTAAAATGGTGAGTGTTCACTTAACGAGCGGACCGTGGTGTGGCGGCCATTTTGAGCCATTCGCCATGAAACAGGGAGTTATTGTAACTCAACTGTACATAGTCCGATCTGCCCCAGATTTCTCAGGTATGATGGTGGTACAGTCTTGAGGACATGTATATGAAAAATTATACTCATAGCCCCGCCCTAAGACGTTAGCCCCGCCCCCTTTCATATCTCATGAACCGTTTGTCGTACAGGCTTATGGGAGGTGTCATATCACTCAGCAGAGAGTTCCTGTTTTATTGGTTAAGGGTAGCCCCGCCCCCTACACATTCGCCCCGCCCCCTTTCATAACTCATGATCCGTTTGTCGTAGAGTCTTGTGGGAAGTGTCATATCACTCAGCAGAGAGTTCATGTTTCATTGGTAAATGTTATGCCCGCCCCCTACACATTAGCCCCGCCCCCTTTCATATCTCATGAACCGTTTGTAGTAGAGTCTTGTGGGAAGTGTCATATCACTCAGCAGAGAGTTCATGTTTCATTGGTAAATGTTATGCCCGCCCCCTACACATTAGCCCCGCCCCCTTTCATAACTCATGATCCGTTTGTCGTAGAGTCTTGTGGGAAGTGTCATATAACTCAGCAGAGAGTTCCTGTTTCATTGGTGAATGTTATGCCCGCCCCCTACACATTAGCGACGCCCCCCTTCATAACTCGCGAACCGCTTGTCGTAGAGCCTTGCGGCAGGCGTCGTGGCGCTCGTCAGAGTTTCGGTTTCGCGTCGGTCGGCGTCCCGCCAGCAACCCCGACCCGCGAGCAGGGGCGAGGGCCCTTTCATAGCTGCGTGCAGCTCTCGTTATTATTCTTTTTCTGCTGCAAGAACGCGTTTTTGACGACCTTAGCCATCCCCAAAACTCACCAGAATTGGAATATGCGTCAGAAGTGGCGAAAATTGCAATATTCTGTAGTGATTGGGCTCGGGTGCACCAGCGGGCTCGATAGCGCCCCCTATAGAAAGCAGGTTTCCAGAAAAAGTTACTTCGATCTTCACGAAATTTACGTATGTCATTGCTCACATCTTCAATGGCACATTAAATATTTTTGAGATTTTTTCGGCCAACAGGAAGTCAGCCACGTTGGACTTCCTGCGTGATTTTAAAATTTACGAACACATTTTTGAGGACTTTAGGATGCACCAAATCTCATGAAACTTTACACGCACATCCAAACAGGTAATCCCTTTGATTCAGTGGTGAAATTTTTTTTGGGCGTGGCATGTTGGCTCTCTAGCGCCCCCTTATGTCCTTTTTGCCTTTGAACATCCATTCGTATGCCTTGGCATACTCGTAGACGCATGAAATTTGGCAACGTGATAGACACCTGTGAACTTTATGTAACTGCATAGCCATTAGGCTCAGTGTGTTTAGCCGGCTCTATAGCGCCCCCTAACGCGTTGAAATTTTAACTTTGTCAAAGTTGATCCGATATTCACGAAATTTGGTATGCATATCCCACTCATCATTTGAAACATATTCCTCATTGGGTTTCATTAGCCCCGCCCACCCAGAAGTCGGCCATATTGGATTTTATGTACGATTTTCCCAATTTTTTCGTTTTATTGGCCGCGTACTTTAACGAACTCCTCCTACAGATTTGATCATATCGATTTGAAATTTGGTCAGGACCATCTCAAGACCTCGAGGATGAAAAGTTATTAAAATGGTGAGTGTTCACTTAACGAGCGGACCGTGGCGTGGCGGCCATTTTGAGCCATTCGCCAGTTATTGTAACTCAACTGTTCATAGTCCGATCTGCCCCAGATTTCTCAGGTATGATGGTGGTACAGTCTTGAGGACATGTATATGAAAAATTATACTCTTAGCCCCGCCCTAAGACGTTAGCCCCGCCCCCTTTCATATCTCATGAACCGTTTATAGTAGAGTCTTGTGGGATGTGTCATATCACTCAGCAGAGAGTGGGTTAACCCTAACTCAACTGTACATAGTCCGATCTGCCCCAGATTTCTCAGGTATGATGGTGGTACAGTCTTGAGGACATGTATATGAAAAATTATACTCATAGCCCCGCCCTAAGACGTTAGCCCCGCCCCCTTTCATATCTCATGAACCGTTTATAGTAGAGTCTTGTGGGATGTGTCATATCACTCAGCAGAGAGTTCCTGTTTCATTGGTTAAGGGTAGCCCCGCCCCCTACACATAAGCCCCGCCCCCTTTCATAACTCATGAACCGTTTGTCGTAGAGTCTTGCGGGAGGTGTCATATCACTCAGCAGAGAGTGCCTGTTTCATTGGTTAAGGGTAGCCCCGCCCCCTACACATTAGCCCCGCCCCCTTTCATAACTCATGAACCGTTTGTCGTAGAGTCTTGCGGGAGGTGTCATATCACTCAGCAGAGAGTGCCTGTTTCATTGGTTAAGGGTAGCCCCGCCCCCTACACATTAGCCCCGCCCCCTTTCATAACTCATGAACCGTTTGTCGTAGAGTCTTGCGGGAGGTGTCATATCACTCAGCAGAGAGTGCCTGTTTCATTGCTTACGGGTAGCCCCGCCCCCTACACATTAGCCCCGCCCCCTTTCATAACTCATGATCCGTTTGTAGTAGAGTCTTGTGGGAAGTGTCATATAACTCAGCAGAGAGTGCCTGTTTCATTGGTGAATGTTATGCCCGCCCCCTACACATTAGCCCTGCCCCCTTTCATAACTCGCGAACCGCTTGTCGTAGAGCCTTGCGGCAGGCGTCGTGGCGCTCGTCAGAGTTTCGGTTTCGCGTCGGTCGGCGTCCCGCCAGCAACCCCGACCCGCGAGCGGGGGCGAGGGCCCTTTCATAGCTGCGTGCAGCTCTCGTTAGGGCCCGAGCACGAAAGTGCCAGGACCCAACGGTGTCCTGGCACGAAGTGCAAGGAACCTATTGTTTTTCTGCAGATTATTATTAGGGCCCGAGCACGAAAGTGCCAGGACCCAACGGTGTCCTGGCACGAAGTGCAAGGAACCTATTGTTTTTCTGCAGATTATTATTATTAGGGCCCGAGCACGAAAGTGCCAGGACCCAACGGTGTCCTGGCACGAAGTGCAAGGAACCTATTGTTTTTCTGCAGATTATTATTATTAGGGCCCGAGCACGAAAGTGCCAGGACCCAACGGTGTCCTGGCACGAAGTGCAAGGAACCTATTGTTTTTCTGCAGATTATTATTAGGGCCCGAGCACGAAAGTGCCAGGACCCAACGGTGTCCTGGCACGAAGTGCAAGGAACCTATTGTTTTTCTGCAGATTATTAGGGCCCGAGCACGAAAGTGCCAGGACCCAACGGTGTCCTGGCACGAAGTGCAAGGAACCTATTGTTTTTCTGCAGATTATTATTATTATTCTTTTTCTGCTGCGAGATCGCGTTTTTGGGACCTTTTCCATCCCCAAAAACTCATGAAAATTGGAATATGCGTCAGAAGTGGCGAAAATTGCAATATTCTGTAGTGATTGGGCTCGGGTGCACCAGCGGGCTCGATAGCGCCCCCTATAGAAAGCAGGTTTCCAGAAAAAGTTACTTCGATCTTCACGAAATTTAAGTATGTCATTGCTCACATCTTCAATGGCACATTAAATATTTTTGAGATTTTTTCGGCCAACAGGAAGTCAGCCACGTTGGACTTCCTGCGTGATTTTAATATTTACGAACACATTTTTGAGGACTTTAGGATGCACCAAATCTCATGAAACTTTACACGCACATCCAAACAGGTAATCCCTTTGATTCAGTGGTGAAATTTTTTTTGGGCGTGGCATGTTGGCTCTCTAGCGCCCCCTTATGTCCTTTTTGCCTTTGAACATCCATTCGTATACCTTGGCATACTCGTAGACGCATGAAATTTGGCAACATGATAGACACCTGTGAACTTTATGTAACTGCATAGCCATTAGGCTCAGTTTGTTTTTATACGGCTCTATAGCGCCCCCTAACGCGTTGAAATTTTAACTTTGTCAAAGTTGATCCGATATTCACGAAATTTGGTATGCATATCCCACTCATCATTTGAAACATATTCCTCATTGGGTTTCATTAGCTCCGCCCACCCAGAAGTCGGCCATATTGGATTTTATGTACGATTTTCCCAATTTTTTCGTTTTATTGGCCGCGTACTTTAACGAACTCCTCCTACAGATTTGATCATATCGATTTGAAATTTGGTCAGGACCATCTCAAGACCTCGAGGATGAAAAGTTATTAAAATGGTGAGTGTTCACTTAACGAGCGGACCGTGGCGTGGCGGCCATTTTGAGCCATTCGCCAGTTATTGTAACTCAACTGTTCATAGTCCGATCTGCCCCAGATTTCTCAGGTATGATGGTGGTACAGTCTTGACGACATGTATATGAAAAATTATACTCATAGCCCCGCCCTAAGACGTTAGCCCCGCCCCCTTTCATATCTCATGAACCGTTTATAGTAGAGTCTTGTGGGATGTGTCATATCACTCAGCAGAGAGTGGGTTAACCCTAACTCAACTGTACATAGTCCGAACTGCCCCAGATTTCTCAGGTATGATGGTGGTACAGTCTTGAGGACATGTATATGAAAAATTATACTCATAGCCCCGCCCTAAGACGTTAGCCCTGCCCCCTTTCATATCTCATGAACCGTTTATAGTAGAGTCTTGTGGGATGTGTCATATCACTCAGCAGAGAGTTCCTGTTTTATTGGTTAAGGGTAGCCCCGCCCCCTACACATTAGCCCCGCCCCCTTTCATAGCTCATGAACCGTTTGTCGTAGAGTCTTGCGGGAGGTGTCATATCACTCAGCAGAGAGTGCCTGTTTCATTGGTAAATGTTATGCCCGCCCCCTACACATTAGCCCCGCCCCCTTTCATAACTCATGAACCGTTTGTCGTAGAGTCTTGCGGGAGGTGTCATATCACTCAGCAGAGAGTGCCTGTTTCATTGGTGAATGTTATGCCCGCCCCCTACACATTAGCCCCGCCCCCTTTCATAACTCATGATCCGTTTGTAGTAGAGTCTTGTGGGAAGTGTCATATCACTCAGCAGAGAGTTCCTGTTTCATTGGTAAATGTTATGCCCGCCCCCTACACATTAGCCCCGCCCCCTTTCATAACTCATGAACCGTTTGTCGTAGAGTCTTGCGGGAAGTGTCATATCACTCAGCAGAGAGTGCCTGTTTCATTGGTGAATGTTATGCCCGCCCCCTACACATTAGCCCCGCCCCCCTTCATAACTCGTGAACCGCTTGTCGTAGAGCCTTGCGGCAGGCGTCGTGGCGCTCGTCAGAGTTTCGGTTTCGCGTCGGTCGGCGTCCCGCCAGCAACCCCGACCCGCGAGCAGGGGCGAGGGCCCTTTCATAGCTGCGTGCAGCTCTCGTTATTATTATTTTTCTGCTGCGAGATCGCGTTTTTGAGGCCTTTCCCATCCCCAAAAACTCACGAAAATTGGAACATGCGTCGGGAGTGGCGAAAATTGCAATGTTCTGTAGTGTTTCGGAACGGGCGTCGCCAGCTGGCTCCATAGCGCCCCCTAGCGCGTTGAAATCGTAACTTTGTCAAAGTTCATCCGATACTCATGAAATTTGGTATGCATATCCCACTCATCATTTGAAACATATTCCAAATTGGGTTTCATTAGCTCCGCCCACCCAGAAGTCGGCCATATTGGATTTTTATGTCATTTTTGCGTTTTATTGGCCGCGTACTTTAACGAACTCCTCCTACAGATTTGATCATAACGATTTGAAATTTGGTCAGGACCATCTTAATACCTTGAGGATGAAAAGTTATTAAAATGGTGAGCGTTCAGTTAACGAGCGGACCGTGGCGTGGCGGCCATTTTGAGCCATTCGCCATGAAACAGGGAGTTATTGTAACTCAACTGTACATAGTCCGATCTGACCCAGATTTCTCAGGTATGATGGTGGTACAGTCTTGAGGACATGTATATGAAAAATTATACTCATAGCCCCGCCCTAAGACGTTAGCCCCGCCCCCTTTCATATCTCATGAACCGTTTATAGTAGAGTCTTGTGGGATGTGTCATATCACTCAGCAGAGAGTGGGTTAACCCTAACTCAACTGTACATAGTCCGATCTGCCCCAGATTTCTCAGGTATGATGGTGGTACAGTCTTGAGGACATGTATATGAAAAATTATACTCATAGCCCCGCCCTAAGACGTTAGCCCCGCCCCCTTTCATATCTCATGAACCGTTTATAGTAGAGTCTTGTGGGAAGTGTCATATCACTCAGCAGAGAGTTCCTGTTTTATTTGTTAAGGGTAGCCCCGCCCCCTACACATTAGCCCCGCCCCCTTTCATAACTCATGAACCGTTTGTCGTAGAGTCTTGCGGGAGGTGTCATATCACTCAGCAGAGAGTGCCTGTTTCATTGGTAAATGTTATGCCCACCCCCTACACATTAGCCCCGCCCCCTTTCATAACTAATGATCCGTTTGTAGTAGAGTCTTGTGGGAAGTGTCATATCACTCAGCAGAGAGTTCATGTTTCATTGGTAAATGTTATGCCCGCCCCCTACACATTAGCCCCACCTCCTTTCATATCTCATGAACCGTTTGTAGTAGAGTCTTGAGGGAAGTGTCATATCACTCAGCAGAGAGTTCATGTTTCATTGGTAAATGTTATGCCCGCCCCCTACACATTAGCCCCGCCCCCTTTCATAACTCATGATCCGTTTGTAGTAGAGTCTTGTGGGATGTGTCATATTACTCAGCAGAGAGTTCCTGTTTTATTGGTTAAGGGTAGCCCCGCCCCCTACACATTAGCCCCGCCCCCTTTTATAACTCATGAACCATTTGTCGTAGAGTCTTGTGGGAAGTGTCATATCACTCAGCAGAGAGTTCCTGTTTCATTGGTGAAGGTTATGCCCGCCCCCTACACATTAGCCCCGCCCCCTTTCATATCTCATGAACCGTTTGTCGTAGAGTCTTGTGGGAAGTGTCATATAACTCAGCAGAGAGTTCCTGTTTCATTGGTGAATGTTATGCCCGCCCCCTACACATTAGCCACGCCCCCCTTCATAACTCGCGAACCGCTTGTCGTAGAGCCTTGCGGCAGGCGTCGTGGCGCTCGTCAGAGTTTCGGTTTCGCGTCGGTCGGCGTCCCGCCAGCAACCCCGACCCGCGAGCAGGGGCGAGGGCCCTTTCATAGCTGCGTGCAGCTCTCGTTATTATTATTTTTCTGCTGCGAGATCGCGTTTTTGAGGCCTTTCCCATCCCCAAAAACTCACGAAAATTGGAACATGCGTCGGGAGTGGCGAAAATTGCAATGTTCTGTAGTGTTTCGGAACGGGCGTCGCCAGCTGGCTCCATAGCGCCCCCTAGCGCGTTGAAATCGTAACTTTGTCAAAGTTCATCCGATACTCATGAAATTTGGTATGCATATCCCACTCATCATTTGAAACATATTCCAAATTGGGTTTCATTAGCTCCGCCCACCCAGAAGTCGGCCATATTGGATTTTTATGTCATTTTTGCGTTTTATTGGCCG
This sequence comes from Sebastes fasciatus, assembly GCF_043250625.1. Lineage (NCBI taxonomy): Eukaryota > Metazoa > Chordata > Actinopteri > Perciformes > Sebastidae > Sebastes > Sebastes fasciatus. The sequence continues at coordinate 45,086,674 of NC_133795.1, read as the reverse complement.
CGTACTTTAACGAACTCCTCCTACAGATTTGATCATAACGATTTGAAATTTGGTCAGGACCATCTTAATACCTTGAGGATGAAAAGTTATTAAAATGGTGAGCGTTCAGTTAACGAGCGGACCGTGGCGTGGCGGCCATTTTGAGCCATTCGCCATGAAACAGGGAGTTATTGTAACACAACTGTACATAGTCCGATCTGACCCAGATTTCTCAGGTATGATGGTGGTACAGTCTTGAGGACATGTAGATGAAAAATTATACTCATAGCCCCGCCCTAAGACGTTAGCCCCGCCCCCTTTCATATCTCATGAACCGTTTATAGTAGAGTCTTGTGGGATGTGTCATATCACTCAGCAGAGAGTGGGTTAACCCTAACTCAACTGTACATAGTCCGATCTGCCACAGATTTCTCAGGTATGATGGTGGTACAGTCTTGAGGACATGTATATGAAAAATTATACTCATAGCCCCGCCCTAAGACGTTAGCCCCGCCCCCTTTCATATCTCATGAACCGTTTATAGTAGAGTCTTGTGGGATGTGTCATATCACTCAGCAGAGAGTTCCTGTTTTATTGGTTAAAGGTAGCCCCGCCCCCTATACATTAGCCCCGCCCCCTTTCATAGCTCATGAACCGTTTGTCGTAGAGTCTTGCGGGAGATGTCATATCACTCAGCAGAGAGTGCCTGTTTCATTGGTAAATGTTATGCCCGCCCCCTACACATTAGCCCCGCCCCCTTTCATAACTCGTGATCCGTTTGTCGTAGAGTCTTGTGGGAAGTGTCATATAACTCAGCAGAGAGTGCCTGTTTCATTGGTGAATGTTATGCCCGCCCCCTACACATTAGCTCCGCCCCCTTTCATATCTCATGAACCGTTTGTAGTAGAGTCTTGCGGGAGGTGTCGTGGCGCTCGTCAGAGTTTCGGTTTCGCGGTGCCCGGCCGCGTCGGTCGGCGTCCCGCCAGCAACCCCGACCCGCGAGCAGGGGCGAGGGCCCTTTCATAGCTGCGTGCAGCTCTCGTTATTATTCTTTTTCTGCTGCAAGAACGCGTTTTTGACGACCTTAGCCATCCCCAAAACTCACCAGAATTGGAATATGCGTCAGAAGTGGCGAAAATTGCAATATTCTGTAGTGATTGGGCTCGGGTGCACCAGCGGGCTCGATAGCGCCCCCTATAGAAAGCAGGTTTCCAGAAAAAGTTACTTCGATCTTCACGAAATTTAAGTATGTCATTGCTCACATCTTCAATGGCACATTAAATATTTTTGAGGTTTTTTCGGCCAACAGGAAGTCAGCCACGTTGGACTTCCTGCGTGATTTTAAAATTTACGAACACATTTTTGAGGACTTTAGGATGCACCAAATCTCATGAAACTTTACACGCACATCCAAACAGGTAATCCCTTTGATTCAGTGGTGAAATTTTTTTTGGGCGTGGCATGTTGGCTCTCTAGCGCCCCCTTATGTCCTTTTTGCCTTTGAACATCCATTCGTATGCCTTGGCATACTCGTAGACGCATGAAATTTGGCAACATGATAGACACCTGTGAACTTTATGTAACTGCATAGCCATTAGGCTCAGTTTGTTTTTATACGGCTCTATAGCGCCCCCTAACGCGTTGAAATTTTAACTTTGTCAAAGTTGATCCGATATTCACGAAATTTGGTATGCATATCCCACTCATCATTTGAAACATATTCCTCATTGGGTTTCATTAGCCCCGCCCACCCAGAAGTCGGCCATATTGGATTTTATGTACGATTTTCCCAATTTTTTCGTTTTATTGGCCGCGTACTTTAACGAACTCCTCCTACAGATTTGATCATATCGATTTGAAATTTGGTCAGGACCATCTCAAGACCTCGAGGATGAAAAGTTATTAAAATGGTGAGTGTTCACTTAACGAGCGGACCGTGGCGTGGCGGCCATTTTGAGCCATTCGCCAGTTATTGTAACTCAACTGTTCATAGTCCGATCTGCCCCAGATTTCTCAGGTATGATGGTGGTACAGTCTTGAGGACATGTATATGAAAAATTATACTCATAGCCCCGCCCTAAGACGTTAGCCCCGCCCCCTTTCATATCTCATGAACCGTTTATAGTAGAGTCTTGTGGGATGTGTCATATCACTCAGCAGAGAGTGGGTTAACCCTAACTCAACTGTACATAGTCCGATCTGCCCCAGATTTCTCAGGTATGATGGTGGTACAGTCTTGAGGACATGTATATGAAAAATTATACTCATAGCCCCGCCCTAAGACGTTAGCCCCGCCCCCTTTCATATCTCATGAACCGTTTGTCGTACAGGCTTATGGGAGGTGTCATATCACTCAGCAGAGAGTTCCTGTTTTATTCGTTAAGGGTAGCCCCGCCCCCTACACATTAGCCCCGCCCCCTTTCATAACTCATGAACCGTTTGTCGTAGAGTCTTGCGGGAGGTGTCATATCACTCAGCAGAGAGTGCCTGTTTCATTGGTAAATGTTATGCCCGCCCCCTACACATTAGCCCCGCCCCCTTTCATAACTCATGAACCGTTTGTCGTAGAGTCTTGTGGGAAGTGTCATATCACTCAGCAGAGAGTGCCTGTTTCATTGGTGAATGTTATGCCCGCCCCCTACACATTAGCCACGCCCCCCTTCATAACTCGTGAACCGCTTGTCGTAGAGCCTTGCGGCAGACGTCGTGGCGCTCGTCAGAGTTTCGGTTTCGCGTCGGTCGGCGTCCCGCCAGCAACCCCGACCCGCGAGCAGGGGCGAGGGCCCTTTCATAGCTGCGTGCAGCTCTCGTTATTATTCTTTTTCTGCTGCAAGAACGCGTTTTTGACGACCTTAGCCATCCCCAAAACTCACCAGAATTGGAATATGCGTCAGAAGTGGCGAAAATTGCAATATTCTGTAGTGATTGGGCTCGGGTGCACCAGCGGGCTCGATAGCGCCCCCTATAGAAAGCAGGTTTCCAGAAAAAGTTACTTCGATCTTCACGAAATTTAAGTATGTCATTGCTCACATCTTCAATGGCACATTAAATATTTTTGAGGTTTTTTCGGCCAACAGGAAGTCAGCCACGTTGGACTTCCTGCGTGATTTTAAAATTTACGAACACATTTTTGAGGACTTTAGGATGCACCAAATCTCATGAAACTTTACACGCACATCCAAACAGGTAATCCCTTTGATTCAGTGGTGAAATTTTTTTTGGGCGTGGCATGTTGGCTCTCTAGCGCCCCCTTATGTCCTTTTTGCCTTTGAACATCCATTCGTATGCCTTGGCATACTCGTAGACGCATGAAATTTGGCAACATGATAGACACCTGTGAACTTTATGTAACTGCATAGCCATTAGGCTCAGTTTGTTTTTATACGGCTCTATAGCGCCCCCTAACGCGTTGAAATTTTAACTTTGTCAAAGTTGATCCGATATTCACGAAATTTGGTATGCATATCCCACTCATCATTTGAAACATATTCCTCATTGGGTTTCATTAGCCCCGCCCACCCAGAAGTCGGCCATATTGGATTTTGATGTCATTTTTGCGTTTTATTGGCCGCGTACTTTAACGAACTCCTCCTACAGATTTGATCAGATCGAGTTGATATTTGGTCAGGACCATCTCAAGACCTTGAGGATGAAAAGTTATTAAAATGGTGAGCGTTCACTTAACGAGCGGACCGTGGCGTGGCGGCCATTTTGAGCCATTCGCCAGTTATTGTAACTCAACTGTACATAGTCCGATCTGCCCCAAATCTCTCAGGTATGATGTTGCTCCAGTACTGATGACATGTATATGAAAAAATATACTCATAGCCCCGCCCCAAGACGTTAGCCCCGCCCCCTTTCATATCTCATGAACCGTTTATAGTAGAGTCTTGTGGGATGTGTCATATTACTCAGCAGAGAGTGGGTAAACCCTAACTCAACTGTACATAGTCCGATCTGCCCCAGATTTCTCAGGTATGATGGTGGTACAGTCTTGAGGACATGTATATGAAAAATTATACTCATAGCCCCGCCCTAAGACGTTAGCCCCGCCCCCTTTCATAACTCATGAACCATTTGTAGTAGAGTCTTGTGGGAAGTGTCATATCACTCAGCAGAGAGTTCCTGTTTCATTGGTGAATGTTATGCACGCCCCCTACACATTAGCCCCGCCCCCTTTCATAACTCATGATCCGTTTGTAGTAGAGTCTTGTGGGAAGTGTCATATAACTCAGCAGAGAGTGCCTGTTTCATTGGTGAATGTTATGCCCGCCCCCTACACATTAGCCCTGCCCCCTTTCATAACTCGCGAACCGCTTGTCGTAGAGCCTTGCGGCAGGCGTCGTGGCGCTCGTCAGAGTTTCGGTTTCGCGTCGGTCGGCGTCCCGCCAGCAACCCCGACCCGCGAGCGGGGGCGAGGGCCCTTTCATAGCTGCGTGCAGCTCTCGTTATTATTATTTTTCTGCTGCGAGATCGCGTTTTTGAGGCCTTTCCCATCCCCAAAAACTCACGAAAATTGGAACATGCGTCGGGAGTGGCGAAAATTGCAATGTTCTGTAGTGTTTCGGAACGGGCGTCGCCAGCTGGCTCCATAGCGCCCCCTAGCGCGTTGAAATCGTAACTTTGTCAAAGTTCATCCGATACTCATGAAATTTGGTATGCATATCCCACTCATCATTTGAAACATATTCCAAATTGGGTTTCATTAGCTCCGCCCACCCAGAAGTCGGCCATATTGGATTTTTATGTCATTTTTGCGTTTTATTGGCCGCGTACTTTAACGAACTCCTCCTACAGATTTGATCATAACGATTTGAAATTTGGTCAGGACCATCTTAATACCTTGAGGATGAAAAGTTATTAAAATGGTGAGCGTTCAGTTAACGAGCGGACCGTGGCGTGGCGGCCATTTTGAGCCATTCGCCATGAAACAGGGAGTTATTGTAACTCAACTGTACATAGTCCGATCTGACCCAGATTTCTCAGGTATGATGGTGGTACAGTCTTGAGGACATGTATATGAAAAATTATACTCATAGCCCCGCCCTAAGACGTTAGCCCCGCCCCCTTTCATATCTCATGAACCGTTTATAGTAGAGTCTTGTGGGATGTGTCATATCACTCAGCAGAGAGTTCCTGTTTCATTGGTTAAGGGTAGCCCCGCCCCCTACACATTAGCCCCGCCCCCTTTCATAACTCATGAACCGTTTGTCGTAGAGTCTTGCGGGAGGTGTCATATCACTCAGCAGAGAGTGCCTGTTTCATTGGTTAAGGGTAGCCCCGCCCCCTACACATTAGCCCCGCCCCCTTTCATAACTCATGAACCGTTTGTCGTAGAGTCTTGCGGGAGGTGTCATATCACTCAGCAGAGAGTGCCTGTTTCATTGCTTACGGGTAGCCCCGCCCCCTACACATTAGCCCCGCCCCCTTTCATAACTCATGATCCGTTTGTAGTAGAGTCTTGTGGGAAGTGTCATATAACTCAGCAGAGAGTGCCTGTTTCATTGGTGAATGTTATGCCCGCCCCCTACACATTAGCCCCGCCCCCTTTCATAACTCGCGAACCGCTTGTCGTAGAGCCTTGCGGCAGGCGTCGTGGCGCTCGTCAGAGTTTCGGTTTCGCGTCGGTCGGCGTCCCGCCAGCAACCCCGACCCGCGAGCGGGGGCGAGGGCCCTTTCATAGCTGCGTGCAGCTCTCGTTATTATTATTTTTCCGCTGCAAGAACGCGTTTTTGACGACCTTAGCCATCCCCAAAACTCACGAAAAGTGGAGTATGCGTCAGAACTGGTGGGAAATTCAATGTTCTGGAGTGACTGGGCTCGGGTGTCTCCAGGGGGCTCCATAGCGCCCCCTAACGTACGCAGTTTTTCCGAGAAAGTTTCTTCGATCTTCACGAAATTCAAGTATGTCGTTGCTCACGCCCTCATACCTGGATTAAATGATTTTGAGATTTCTTCGGCAAACAGGAAGTCAGCCATGTTGGACTTCCTGCGTGATTTTAGAATTTACGAACGCATATTTGAAGACTTTAGGATGCACAAAAATTTATGAAACTTTACACACACATCCAAACTAGTAATTACTTAATTTTAGTGGTGAAATTTTGCTTGGGCGTGGCATGTTGGCTCTCTAGCGCCCCCTTATGTCTTTCAGATTTTGAACATACCTTTAGGTACTCGGAATCTCATAAAATTTGGCAAAATGATAGACACCTGTGAACTTTATGTAACTGCATAGCCATTAGGCTCAGTGTGTTTTTATTCGGCTCTATAGCGCCCCCTAACGCGTTGAAATTTTAACTTTGTCAAAGTTGATCCGATATTCATGAAATTTGGTATGCATATCCCACTCATCATTTGAAACATATTCCTCATTGGGTTTCATTAGCCCCGCCCACCCAGAAGTCGGCCATATTGGATTTTTATGTCATTTTTGCGTTTTATTGGCCGCGTACTTTAACGAACTCCTCCTACAGATTTGATCAGATCGAGTTGAAATTTGGTCAGGACCATCTCAAGACCTCGAGGATGAAAAGTTATTAAAATGGTGAGCGTTCACTTAACGAGCGGACCGTGGCGTGGCGGCCATTTTGAGCCATTCGCCAGTTATTGTAACTCAACTGTACATAGTCCGATCTGCCCCAGATTTCTCAGGTATGATGGTGGTACAGTCTTGAGGACATGTATATGAAAAATTATACTCATAGCCCCGCCCTAAGACGTTAGCCCCGCCCCCTTTCATATCTCATGAACCGTTTATAGTAGAGTCTTGTAGGATGTGTCATATCACTCAGCAGAGAGTGGGTTAACCCTAACTCAACTGTACATAGTTCGATCTGTCCCAGATTTCTCAGGTATGATGGTGCTCCAGTACTGATGGCATGTATATGAAAAATTATACTCATAGCCCCACCCTAAGACGTTAGCCCCGCCCCCTTTTATATCTCATGAACCGTTTATAGTAGAGTCTTGTGGGAAGTGTCATATCACTCAGCAGAGAGTTCATGATTCATTGGTAAATGTTATGCCCGCCCCCTACACATTAGCCCCGCCCCCTTTCATATCTCATGAACCGTTTGTCGTACAGGCTTATGGGAGGTGTCATATCACTCAGCAGAGAGTTCCTGTTTTATTCGTTAAGGGTAGCCCCGCCCCCTACACATTAGCCCCGCCCCCTTTCATAACTCATGAACCGTTTGTCGTAGAGTCTTGCGGGAGGTGTCATATCACTCAGCAGAGAGTGCCTGTTTCATTGGTAAATGTTATGCCCGCCCCCTACACATTAGCCCCGCCCCCTTTCATAACTCATGAACCGTTTGTCGTAGAGTCTTGCGGGAGGTGTCATATCACTCAGCAGAGAGTGCCTGTTTCATTGGTTAAGGGTAGCCCCGCCCCCTACACATTAGCCCCGCCCCCTTTCATAACTCATGAACCGTTTGTCGTAGAGTCTTGCGGGAGTTGTCATATCACTCAGCAGAGAGTGCCTGTTTCATTGGTTAAGGGTAGCCCCGCCCCCTACACATTAGCCCCGCCCCCTTTCATAACTCGTGAACCGCTTGTCGTAGAGCCTTGCGGCAGGCGTCGTGGCGCTCGTCAGAGTTTTGGTTTCGCGTTCGTCGGCGTCCCGCCAGCAACCCCGACCCGCGAGCAGGGGCGAGGGCCCTTTCATAGCTGCGTGCAGCTCTCGTTAGGGCCCGAGCACGAAAGTGCCAGGACCCAACGGTGTCCTGGCACGAAGTGCAAGGAACCTATTGTTTTTCTGCAGATTATTATTATTATTATTATTTTTCCGCTGCAAGAACGCGTTTTTGACGACCTTAGCCATCCCCAAAACTCACGAAAAGTGGAGTATGCGTCAGAACTGGTGGGAAATTCAATGTTCTGGAGTGACTGGGCTCGGGTGTCTCCAGGGGGCTCCATAGCGCCCCCTAGAGTACGCAGTTTTTCAGAGAAAGTTTCTTCGATCTTCACGAAATTCAAGTATGTCGTTGCTCACGCCCTCATACCTGGATTAAATGATTTTGAGATTTCTCCGGCAAACAGGAAGTCAGCCATGTTGGACTTCCTGCGTGATTTTAGAATTTACGAACGCATATTTGAAGACTTTAGGATGCACAAAAATTTATGAAACTTTACACACACATCCAAACTAGTAATTACTTAATTTTAGTGGTGAAATTTTGCTTGGGCGTGGCATGTTGGCTCTCTAGCGCCCCCTTATGTCTTTCAGATTTTGAACATACCTTTAGGTGCTCGGAATCTCATAAAATTTGGCAAAATGATAGACACCTGTGAACTTTATGTAACTGCATAGCCATTAGGCCCAGTGTGTTTTTATTCGGCTCTATAGCGCCCCCTAACGCGTTGAAATTTTAACTTTGTCAAAGTTGATCCGATATTCATGAAATTTGGTATGCATATCCCACTCATTATTTGAAACATATTCCTCATTGGGTTTCATTAGCTCCGCCCACCCAGAAGTCGGCCATATTGGATTTTTATGTCATTTTTGCGTTTTATTGGCCGCGTACTTTAACGAACTCCTCCTACAGATTTGATCGGATCGAGTTGATATTTGGTCAGGACCATCTCAAGACCTCGAGGATGAAAAGTTATTAAAATGGTGAGCGTTCACTTAACGAGCGGACCGTGGCGTGGCGGCCATTTTGAGCCATTCGCCAGTTATTGTAACTCAACTGTACATAGTCCGATCTGCCCCAAATCTCTCAGGTATGATGTTGCTCCAGTACTGATGACATGTATATGAAAAAATATACTCATACTCAATGAGCTCCGCCCACCCAGAAGTCGGCCATATTGGATTTTATGTACGATTTTCCCAATTTTTGCGTTTTATTGGCCGCGTACTCTAACGAACTCCTCCTACAGATTTGATCATATCGATTTGAAATTTGGTCAGGACCATCTCAAGACCTTGAGGATGAAAAGTTATTAAAATGGTGAGTGTTCACTTAACGAGCGGACCGTGGCGTGGCGGCCATTTTGAGCCATTCGCCATGAAACAGGGAGTTATTGTAACTCAACTGTACATAGTCCGATCTGCCCCAGATTTCTCAGGTATGATGGTGGTACAGTCTTGAGGACATGTATATGAAAAATTATACTCATAGCCCCGCCCTAAGACGTTAGCCCCGCCCCCTTTCATATCTCATGAACCGTTTGTCGTACAGGCTTATGGGAGGTGTCATATCACTCAGCAGAGAGTTCCTGTTTTATTCGTTAAGGGTAGCCCCGCCCCCTACACATTAGCCCCGCCCCCTTTCATAACTCATGAACCGTTTGTCGTAGAGTCTTGCGGGAGGTGTCATATCACTCAGCAGAGAGTGCCTGTTTCATTGGTAAATGTTATGCCCGCCCCCTACACATTAGCCCCGCCCCCTTTCATAACTCATGATCCGTTTGTAGTAGAGTCTTGTGGGAAGTGTCATATCACTCAGCAGAGAGTGCCTGTTTCATTGGTGAATGTTATGCCCGCCCCCTACACATTAGCCCCGCCCCCTTTCATATCTCATGAACCGTTTGTAGTAGAGTCTTGTGGGAAGTGTCATATGACTCAGCAGAGAGTTCATGTTTCATTGGTGAATGTTATGCACGCCCCCTACACATTAGCCCCGCCCCCTCTCATAACTCATGATCCGTTTGTCGTAGAGTCTTGTGGGAAGTGTCATATCACTCAGCAGAGAGTTCATGTTTCATTGGTAAATGTTATGCCCGCCCCCTACACATTAGCCCCGCCCCCTTTCATAACTCGTGAACCGCTTGTCGTAGAGCCTTGCGGCAGGCGTCGTGGCGCTCGTCAGAGTTTCGGTTTCGCGTCGGTCGGCGTCCCGCCAGCAACCCCGACCCACGAGCGGGGGCGAGGGCCCTTTCATAGCTGCGTGCAGCTCTCGTTATTATTATTTTTCTGCTGCGAGATCGCGTTTTTGAGGCCTTTCCCATCCCCAAAAACTCACGAAAATTGGAACATGCGTCGGGAGTGGCGAAAATTGCAATGTTCTGTAGTGTTTCGGAACGGGCGTCGCCAGCTGGCTCCATAGCGCCCCCTAGCGCGTTGAAATCGTAACTTTGTCAAAGTTCATCCGATACTCATGAAATTTGGTATGCATATCCCACTCATCATTTGAAACATATTCCAAATTGGGTTTCATTAGCTCCGCCCACCCAGAAGTCGGCCATATTGGATTTTTATGTCATTTTTGCGTTTTATTGGCCGCGTACTTTAACGAACTCCTCCTACAGATTTGATCATAACGATTTGAAATTTGGTCAGGACCATCTTAATACCTTGAGGATGAAAAGTTATTAAAATGGTGAGCGTTCAGTTAACGAGCGGACCGTGGCGTGGCGGCCATTTTGAGCCATTCGCCATGAAACAGGGAGTTATTGTAACTCAACTGTACATAGTCCGATCTGACCCAGATTTCTCAGGTATGATGGTGGTACAGTCTTGAGGACATGTATATGAAAAATTATACTCATAGCCCCGCCCTAAGACGTTAGCCCCGCCCCCTTTCATATCTCATGAACCGTTTATAGTAGAGTCTTGTGGGATGTGTCATATCACTCAGCAGAGAGTTCCTGTTTCATTGGTTAAGGGTAGCCCCGCCCCCTACACATTAGCCCCGCCCCCTTTCATAACTCATGAACCGTTTGTCGTAGAGTCTTGCGGGAGGTGTCATATCACTCAGCAGAGAGTGCCTGTTTCATTGGTTAAGGGTAGCCCCGCCCCCTACACATTAGCCCCGCCCCCTTTCATAACTCATGAACCGTTTGTCGTAGAGTCTTGCGGGAGGTGTCATATCACTCAGCAGAGAGTGCCTGTTTCATTGCTTACGGGTAGCCCCGCCCCCTACACATTAGCCCCGCCCCCTTTCATAACTCATGATCCGTTTGTAGTAGAGTCTTGTGGGAAGTGTCATATAACTCAGCAGAGAGTGCCTGTTTCATTGGTGAATGTTATGCCCGCCCCCTACACATTAGCCCCGCCCCCTTTCATAACTCGCGAACCGCTTGTCGTAGAGCCTTGCGGCAGGCGTCGTGGCGCTCGTCAGAGTTTCGGTTTCGCGTCGGTCGGCGTCCCGCCAGCAACCCCGACCCGCGAGCGGGGGCGAGGGCCCTTTCATAGCTGCGTGCAGCTCTCGTTATTATTATATTATCTCTTTGGACGAAAATACAAGGTGCTTGGACTGCTCCAAAACGCGTGTACTTTGGCACACGCATCAGATGTGCGTGAAATAGATGTTTGGTATGTGATTTGTGTTTGGGTGTAGAAATTTGGCTCGCTAGCGCCCCCTATTGAGGAGCCCCGACGACACGTTTCACCTAGATTTATGAAATTTGGTAGGTATATGTACCATGATGAGACGTAAATAAAACCCTCTTGGAGGTATACCGTAAACCCAACCGGAAGTCGGCCATATTGGATTTTATGGCGTTTTTTTACCATATCCAGGCGCTGTACTTTAACGAACTCCTCCTAGACATTTAACCCGATCAACTTCAAATTTGGTCAGTAGTATCTTAAGACCTTTGGGATGAAAAGTTATTCAAAGATCAAAAAGTTATCGAACTATGTTGCCGTGGCGTGGCGGCGAAAAAGCGCCTTTCGCCAAGAAACAGGAAGTTGTTGTAACTTTGTCGTACATTAACCTATATGCTCCAAATTTCTCATGCCTGATAAAAGTCCCTCTCTGACACCATCCATAGGCAAATTTTGACTCACAGTCATAGCGCCACCTAGTGGTAACAGGAAATATCATGTTTTACACATTGATGTACTCTGCCTCAGAAATTAATCACATCTACCTGAAATTTGGTCAGTAGTATCTTAAGACCTTTGGGATGAAAAGTTATCAAAAGATCAAAAAGTTATCGAACCATGTTGCCGTGGCGTGGTGGCGAAAAAGCTTCTTCGCCAAAAAACAGGAAGTTGTTGTAACTTTGGCGTATAGTAACCAATCTGCTCCAAATTTCTCATGCAAGATAAAAGTCCCTGTGTGACGACATCCACATGCAAATTTTGGCTCGCAGTCATAGCGCCACCTAGTGGTAACAGGAAATATCATGTTTTACACGTTGATGTACTCTGCCTCAGAAATTAATCACATCTACCTCAAATTTGGTGAGAAAAGCCTTAAGACCTCAATGATGCTTCCTTTCGAAAATCGTAAGTTTCTATCGAACGGCAGCGCCGTGGTGGCATGGCAAATTCTGATGAATCGCCACGACACAGGAGGCTGTTGTTACTTGACTTTACATAGTCCGATCTGCCCCAAATTTCACAAGCTGGATAATAGTCCAGGCCTGAAGACATATATGTGCCATTATGAGTGAAAGTCATAGCGCCCCCTACAGGAAACAGGAAATGGTTGTATACTGCAACCAACCCTCATAGAAGTGCCTTTACAGGACGCCCCACATGTTCTCAACAGATCATATCCAGCGCCACACGCTCCAAGCAGAAAATAAACTCTAACTGTTGCCTGCAGTGTCCGACTTTCATGGGAATGCACGACAGCGGGTATCCCAACGTGCGCGTTCCCCCGACGTGCGCGCGTGGGCGAGGGCCCGATCATCGCTGCTTGCAGCTTTAATTATTATTATTATCATTATTATTATTAATTAGAAGTGTTTAATCATCTCTGATGCATCATGTCTTCGTCATTTATCTCTCTCTATTCAGTGATTTTTCCAGTTCTGGTCTCGACCGTCTTGAAATAGGATCCCTGAACCCTGATGACCCAGACCAGACCGAGTCCTTCAAAAGGTGTCCTCGAGACCAGGACCGATCTGGATCCATCGTCTTCCTCGTATATAATGAACTGCTTTTAGAGACAATAAGAGATGTAACAGGGCCATGGTGCACTCTGACCAGGTGAGTTCCACTCTGAACAGGTGAAGTCCACTCTGACCAGGTGAGTTCCACTCTGACCAGGTGAGTTCCACTCTGACCAGGTGAGTTCCACTCTGAACAGGTGAAGTCCACTCTGACCAGGTGAGTTTCACTCTGACCAGGCGAGTTCCACTCTAACCAGGTTAGTTCCACTCTGACCAGGTGAGTTCCACTCTGAACAGGTGAAGTCCACTCTGACCAGGTGAGTTTCACTCTGACCAGGTGAGTTCCACTCTGACCAGGCGAGTTCCACTCTGAACAGGTGAAGTCCACTCTGAACAGGTGAAGTCCACTCTGACCAGGTGAGTTTCACTCTGACCAGGTGAGTTCCACTCTGACCAGGTTAGTTCCACTCTGACTAGGTGAGTTCCACTCTGACCAGGTGAAGTCCACTCTGACCAGGTGAGTTCCACTCTGACCAGGTGAGTTCCACTCTGAACAGGTGAAGTCCACTCTGACCAGGTGAGTTTCACTCTGACCAGGTGAGTTCCACTCTGAACAGGTGAGTTTCACTCTGACCAGGTGAGTTCCACTCTGAACAGGTGAGTTCCACTCTGAACAGGTGAAGTCCACTCTGACCAGGTGAGTTTCACTCTGACCAGGTGAGTTCCACTCTGAACAGGTGAAGTCCACTCTGACCAGGTGAGTTCCACTCTGACCAGGTGAGTTCCACTCTGACCAGGTTAGTTCCACTCTGACCAGGTGAGTTCCACTCTGCCCAGGTGAAGTCCACTCTGAACAGGTGAGTTCCACTCTGAACAGGTGAAGTCCACTCTGACCAGGTGAGTTTCACTCTGACCAGGTGAGTTCCACTCTGAACAGGTGAAGTCCACTCTGACCAGGTGAGTTTCACTCTGACCAGGTGAGTTCCACTCTGAACAGGTGAGTTTCAGAGGAGTCAGTGTGGGGTAGAGAGGAGTCAGTGTAGGGTACAGAGGAGTCAGTGAAGGGTACAGAGGAGTCAGTGTAGGATACAGAAGAGTCAGTGTAGGGTACAGCTGGGTCAGTGAAGGGTACAGAGGAGTCAGTGAAGGGTACAGAGGAGTCAGTGAAGGGTACAGAGGAGTCAGTGAAGGGTAGAGAGGAGTCAGTGAAGGGTACAGAGGAGTCAGTGAAGGGTAGAGAGGAGTCAGTGAAGGGTACAGAGGAGTCAGTGTAGGGTACAGAGGAGTCAGTGAAGGGTACAGCTGGGTCAGTGAAGGGTACAGAGGAGTCAGTGAAAGGTACAGAGGAGTCAATGAAGGGTACAGAGGAGTCAGTGAAAGGTACAGAGGAGTCAGTGAAGGGTACAGCTGGGTCAGTGAAGGGTACAGAGGAGTCAGTGAAAGGTAGAGAGGAGTCAATGAAGGGTACAGAGGAGTCAGTGAAAGGTACAGAGGAGTCAGTGAAGGGTACAGAGGAGTCAGTGTAGGGTACAGCTAGGTCAGTGAAGGGTACAGAGGAGTCAGTGAAGGGTACAGCTGCGTCAGTGAAGGGTACAGAGGAGTCAGTGAAAGGTAGAGAGGAGTCAGTGAAGGGTACAGAGGAGTCAGTGAAAGGTAGAGAGGAGTCAGTGAAAGGTAGAGAGGAGTCAATGAAGGGTACAGAGGAGTCAGTGAAAGGTACAGAGGAGTCAGTGAAAGGTACAGAGGAGTCAGTGTAGGGTACAGAGGAGTCAGTGAAAGGTACAGAGGAGTCAATGAAGGGTACAGAGGAGTCAGTGAAAGGTAGAGAGGAGTCAGTGAAGGGTACAGAGGAGTCAGTGAAAGGTAGAGAGGAGTCAGTGAAGGGTACAGAGGAGTCAGTGAAAGGTAGAGAGGAGTCAATGAAGGGTACAGAGGAGTCAGTGAAAGGTACAGAGGAGTCAGTGAAAGGTACAGAGGAGTCAATGAAGGGTACAGAGGAGTCAGTGTAGGGTTAGGGTTCTAGTCTCACCTTTCATCAGTGCTGACCAGATGTCTTCTGAGGACGGGACTACCAGGACCTCTCTCTCCATCAGAGCCATGTCCACAGCTCTCTACCCGAGGAGAGAGGCCTCGGCTCGGGGACAGGTCCAGCTCCATCTGTCCTGCACCTCCTGGAAGTCTGGAGGACGAAGGTGAGACAGGAGAGACAGACCTCCTGTGGAGGAGGGGTGAGACAGGAGAGACAGACCTCCTGTGGAGGAGGGGTGAGACAGGAGAGACAGACCTCCTGTGGAGGAGGGGTGAGACAGGAGAGACAGACCTCCTGTGGAGGAGGGGTGAGACAGGAGAGACAGACCTCCTGTGGGATAGAGGGGAGGGGGAGCAGGAGGACGGAGGCTCTGGGAGTTGCTGAGGGGCTGAACAGAAAGACAGGTACCAGTCAGAGATATGGATGGATGATGGGTTGATTGATGGATGGATGGGTTAATGGATGGATGGGTCAATGGATGGATGATGGGTTAATGGATGGATGGGTCAATGGATGGATGATGGGTTAATGGATGGATGATGGGTTAATGGATGGATGATGGGTGGGTTAATGGATGGATGGGTTAATGGATGGATGATGGGTTAATGGATGGATGATGGGTGGGTTAATGGATGGATGGGTTAATGGATGGATGATGGGTTAATGGATGGATGATGGGTGGGTTAATGGATGGATGGGTTAATGGATGGATGATGGGTTAATGGATGGATGATGGGTGGGTTAATGGATGGATGGGTTAATGGATGGATGATGGGTTAATGGATGGATGATGGGTGGGTTAATGGATGGATGGGTTAATGGATGGATGATGGGTTAATGGATGGATGATGGGTGGGTTAATGGATGGATGGGTTAATGGATGGATGATGGGTTAATGGATGGATGATGGGTGGGTTAATGGATGGATGGGTTAATGGATGGATGATGGGTTAATGGATGGATGATGGGTGGGTTAATGGATGGATGATGGGTTAATGGATGGATGATCGGTTAATGGATGGATGGGTTAATGGATGGATGATGGATGGGTTAATGGATGGATGGGTTAATGGATGGATGGATGGATGGGTTAATGGATGGATGATGGGTTAATGGATGATGGATGGGTTAATGGATGGATGATGGGTTAATGGATGGATGATGGATGGGTTAATGGATGGATGATGGATTAATGGATGGATGATTGGTTAATGGATGGATGGGTGGGTTAATGGATGGATGATGGGTTAATGGATGGATGATGGATGGGTTGATGAATGGATGGATGGGTTGATGGATGGATGGATGGATTGATGGATGGGTTAATGGATGGATGATGGATGGGTTAATGGATGGATGATGGATGGGTTGATGGATGGATGGATGGGTTGATGGATGGATGGATGGATTGATGGATGGGTTAATGGATGGATGATGGATGGGTTAATGGATGGATGGATGGGTTAATGGATGGATGATGGGTTAATGGATGATGGATGGGTTAATGGATGGATGATGGGTTAATGGATGGATGATGGATGGGTTAATGGATGGATGATGGGTTAATGGATGGATGATTGGTTAATGGATGGATGGGTGGGTTAATGGATGGATGATGGGTTAATGGATGGATGATGGGTTAATGGATGGATGATGGATGGGTTAATAGATGGATGATGGATGGGTTTATGGATGGATGGATGGTTGATGGATGGATGGATTGATGGATGGGTTAATGGATGGATGATGGATGGGTTAATGGATGGATGGATGGATGGATTGATGGATGGATGGGTTAATGGATGGATGATGGGTTAATGGATGGATGATGGATGGGTTAATGGATGGATGATGGGTTAATGGATGGATGGATGGGTTGATGGATGGATGGATGGTTTGATGGATGGGTTAATGGATGGATGGATGGATTGATGGATGGGTTAATGGATGGATGATGGGTTAATGGATGGATGATGGGTTAATGGATGGATGATGGATGGGTTAATGGATGGATGGGTTAATGGATGGATGGATGGGTTAATGGATGGATGATGGTTTAATGGATGATGGATGGGTTAATGGATGGATGATGGGTTAATGGATGGATGATGGATGGGTTAATGGATGGATGATGGGTTAATGGATGGATGATTGGTTAATGGATGGATGGGTGGGTTAATGGATGGATGATGGATGGGTTAATGAATGGATGATGGGTTAATGGATGGATGATGGGTTAATGGATGGATGGGTGGGTTAATGGATGGATGACGGATGGGTTAATGGATGGATGATGGATGGGTTAATGGATGGATGAATGGGTTAATGGATGGATGATGGATGGGTTAATGGATGGATGATGGATGGGTTAATGGATGGATGATGGGTTAATGGATGGATGATGAATGGGTTTATGGATGGATGATTGGTTAATGGATGGATGGATGGGTGGGTTAATGGATGGATGATGGGTTAATGGATGGATGGATGGGTTAATGGATGGATGGATGGGTTAATGGAGGGATGGATGGGTTAATGGATAGATGCTGGATGGGTTAATGGATGGATGGATGGATGGGTTAATGGATGGATGGATGGATGGATGGATGGGTTAATGGATGGATGAATGGGTTAATGGGTGGATGGGTTAATGGATGGATGGATGGGTTAATGGATGATGGATGGGTTAATGGATGGATGAATGGGTTAATGGATGGATGGGTTAATGGATGGATGGATGGGTTAATGGATGGATGGATGGGTTAATGGATGATGGATGGGTTAATGGATGGATGATGGATGGATTAATAGATGGAAATGGATGGGTTAATGGATGATGGATGGATGGATGATAGAATGGATCTTACCCTGGTCAGTGGGGTCGAGGCACAAGCTGGTCCCAGATCTGAAATCAGAAAGGTCACATTTCCTTTGTGTTAAACTTTGGTTAACTGAATTCTTCTGATATGCTTTCTGCTCTCCAGAGGATGAACCCTTTACATTTAATGTCTGTTTCTTCTAGCACTACTACCAGGACTAAACTGTTAATGTTCAGCACCACCAACAGGACTAAACTGTTCATGTTCAGCATCACCATCAAGACTAAACTGTTCATGTCCAGCATCACTATCAGGACTAAACTGTTCATATTCAGCATCACCATCAAGACTAAACTGTTCATGTTCAGCATCACCATCAAGACTAAACTGTTCATGTCCAGCATCACCATCAGGAATAAACTGTTCATATTCAGCATCACCATCAAGACTAAACTGTTCATGTCCAGCATCACCATCAGGACTAAACTGTTCATATTCAGCATCACCATCAAGACTAAACTGTTCATGTTCAGCATCACCATCAGGACTAAACTGTTCATATTCAGCATCACCATCAAGACTAAACTGCTCATGTTCAGCATCACCATCAGGACTAAACTGCTCATGTTGAGCATCACCATCAGGACTAAACTGTTCATGTTCAGCATCACCACCAGGACTAAACTGTTCATGTTCAGCATCACCATCGGGACTAAACTATTCATGATCAGCACCACCACCAGGACTAAACTGTTCATGTTCAGCATCACCATCGGGACTAAACTGTTCATGTTCAGCACCACCATCAGGACTAAACTGTTCATGTTCAGCATCACCATCGGGATTAAACTGTTCATGTTCAGCACCACCATCAGGACTAAACTGTTCATGTTCAGCATCACCATCGGGACTAAACTGTTCATGTTCAGCATCACCATCAGGACTAAACTGTTCATGTCCAGCATCACTATCAGGACTAAACTGTTCATGATCAGCACCACCATCAGGACTAAACTGTTCATGTTCTGCATCACCACCAGGACTAAACTGTTCATGTTCAGCATCACCATCAGGACTAAACTGTTCATGTTCAGCATCCCCATCAGGACTAAACTGTTCATGTTCAGCATCCCCCCCCATCAGGACTAAACTGTTCATGTTCAGCACCACCAACAGGACTAAACTGCTCATGTTGAGCATCACCATCAGGACTAAACTGTTCATGTTCAGCATCACCATCGGGACTAAACTGTTCATGTTCAGCATCACCATCAGGACTAAACTGCTCATGTTCAGCATCACCATCAGGACTAAACTGCTCATGTTGAGCATCACCATCAGGACTAAACTGTTCATGTTAAGCATCACCATCACGACTAAACTGTTCATGTTCAGCATCACCATCAGGACTAAACTGTTCATGATCATTACCACCATCAGGACTAAACTGTTCATGTTCAGCATCACCATCAGGACTAAACTGTTCATGTTCAGCATCACCATCAGGACTAAACTGTTCATGTTCAGCACACACTAACAGGACTAAACTGTTCATGTTCAGCATCCCCATCAGGACTAAACTGTTCATGTTCAGCATCCCCCCATCAGGACTAAACTGTTCATGTTCAGCACACACCAACAGGACTAAACTGTTCATGTTCAGCACACACTAACAGGACTAAACTGTTCATGTTCAGCATCCCCATCAGGACTAAACTGTTCATGTTCAGCATCCCCCCATCAGGACTAAACTGTTCATGTTCAGCACACACCAACAGGACTAAACTGTTCATGTTCAGCATCACCATCAGGACTAAACTGTTCATGTTCAGCACCACCACCAGGACTAAACTATTCATGATCAGCACCACCATCAGGACTAAACTGTTCATGATCATTACCACCATCAGGACTAAACTGTTCATGTTCAGCATCACCATCAGGACTAAACTGTTCATGTTCAGCATCACCATCGGGACTAAACTGTTCATGTTCAGCATCACCATCAGGACTAAACTGTTCATGTTCAGCATCACCATCAGGACTAAACTGTTCATGTTCAGCATCCCCATCAGGACTAAACTGTTCATGTTCAGCATCCCCCCCCATCAGGACTAAACTGTTCATGTTCAGCATCACCATCAGGACTAAACTGTTCATGTCCAGCATCACTATCAGGACTAAACTGTTCATGATCAGCACCACCATCAGGACTAAACTGTTCATGTTCTGCATCACCACCAGGACTAAACCGTTCATGTTCAGCACCACCATCAGGACTAAACTTTTCATGTCCAGCATCACTATCAGGACTAAACTGTTCATGATCAGCACCACCATCAGGACTAAACTGTTCATGTTCTGCATCACCACCAGGACTAAACTGTTCATGTTCAGCATCACCATCAGGACTAAACTGTTCATGTTCAGCACCACCATCAAGACTAAACTGTTCATGTTCAGCATCACCATCAGGACTAAACTGTTCATGTTCAGCATCACCATCGGGACTAAACTGTTCATGTTCAGCATCACCATCGGGACTAAACTGTTCATGTTCAGCATCACCATCAGGACTAAACTGTTCATGTTCAGCATCCCCATCAGGACTAAACTGTTCATGTTAAGCATCACCATCACGACTAAACTGTTCATGTTCAGCATTACCATCAGGACTAAACTGCTCATGTTCAGCATCACCATCAGGACTAAACTGCTCATGTTGAGCATCACCATCAGGACTAAACTGTTCATGTTAAGCATCACCATCACGACTAAACTGTTCATGTTCAGCATCACCATCAGGACTAAACTGTTCATGATCATTACCACCATCAGGACTAAACTGTTCATGTTCAGCATCACCATCAGGACTAAACTGTTCATGTTCAGCATCACCATCAGGACTAAACTGTTCATGTTCAGCACACACTAACAGGACTAAACTGTTCATGTTCAGCATCCCCATCAGGACTAAACTGTTCATGTTCAGCATCCCCCCATCAGGACTAAACTGTTCATGTTCAGCACACACCAACAGGACTAAACTGTTCATGTTCAGCATCACCATCAGGACTAAACTGTTCATGTTCAGCACCACCACCAGGACTAAACTATTCATGATCAGCACCACCATCAGGACTAAACTGTTCATGATCATTACCACCATCAGGACTAAACTGTTCATGTTCAGCATCACCATCAGGACTAAACTGTTCATGTTCAGCATCACCATCGGGACTAAACTGTTCATGTTCAGCATCACCATCAGGACTAAACTGTTCATGTTCAGCATCACCATCAGGACTAAACTGTTCATGTTCAGCATCCCCATCAGGACAAAACTGTTCATGTTCAGCATCCCCCCCCATCAGGACTAAACTGTTCATGTTCAGCACCACCAACAGGACTAAACTGCTCATGTTGAGCATCACCATCAGGACTAAACTGTTCATGTTCAGCATCACCATCGGGACTAAACTGTTCATGTTCAGCATCACCATCAGGACTAAACTGCTCATGTTCAGCATCACCATCAGGACTAAACTGCTCATGTTGAGCATCACCATCAGGACTAAACTGTTCATGTTAAGCATCACCATCACGACTAAACTGTTCATGTTCAGCATCACCATCAGGACTAAACTGTTCATGATCATTACCACCATCAGGACTAAACTGTTCATGTTCAGCATCACCATCAGGACTAAACTGTTCATGTTCAGCATCCCCATCAGGACTAAACTGTTCATGTTCAGCACACACCAACAGGACTAAACTGTTCATGTTCAGCATCCCCATCAGGACTAAACTGTTCATGATCATTACCACCATCAGGACTAAACTGTTCATGTTCAGCATCACCATCAGGACTAAACTGTTCATGTTCAGCATCACCATCGGGACTAAACTGTTCATGTTCAGCATCACCATCAGGACTAAACTGTTCATGTTCAGCATCACCATCAGGACTAAACTGTTCATGTTCAGCATCCCCATCAGGACTAAACTGTTCATGTTCAGCATCCCCCCCCATCAGGACTAAACTGTTCATGTTCAGCACCACCAACAGGACTAAACTGCTCAAGTTGAGCATCACCATCAGGACTAAACTGTTCATGTTCAGCATCACCATCGGGACTAAACTGTTCATGTTCAGCATCACCATCAGGACTAAACTGCTCATGTTCAGCATCACCATCAGGACTAAACTGCTCATGTTGAGCATCACCATCAGGACTAAACTGTTCATGTTAAGCATCACCATCAGGACTAAACTGTTCATGTTCAGCATCACAATCAGGACTAAACTGTTCATGATCATTACCACCATCAGGACTAAACTGTTCATGTTCAGCATCACCATCAGGACTAAACTGTTCATGTTCAGCATCCCCATCAGGACTAAACTGTTCATGTTCAGCACACACCAACAGGACTAAACTGTTCATGTTCAGCATCACCATCAGGACTAAACTGTTCATGTTCAGCACACACCAACAGGACTAAACTGTTCATGTTCAGTATCCCTATCAGGACTAAACTGTTCATGTTCAGCATCACCATCAGGACTAAACTGTAGAAATGTTCTACCTGTCAGGGCTGCTGGGTTGCTGTGTTGAGTTGCTGAGTTGCTGAGTTGAGTTGCTGAGTTGCTGAGTTGCAGGTGAGGGTAGACGCTGTTGCAGCTCCAGGTTCACTCCGGGATTAGCTGAAAAAATAAAAACAGACTCAACTGAAGCTGAATTAAACACACAAACGTAGAATAAAGCGTTGTGTGAACGCAGCTCTCCCTCTGTCTTTATTAATTAATCATTAATCATTAGCAGTAATCCGTTGTCATGTCAAGCTTTCTAAATACTTGCAGCTCATCAGCAGAGCAAACACACCTCTCATATCTCGTTAAGGCCTCGTTAAGGCCTCGTTAAGGCCTCGTTAAGGTTAATGGCTCTCATTAAGAAGCCACCAGTCAGAGCGGAGCTCCTCAGGTGTAATTAAAGGAGGCAGAAATCACATTAAATGTTTGTTGAGTAATTAAACGACTAAACACACAGACATCATTCACACAGTGTGTCTGTGACAGACCCAGACCCAGACCCAGACCCTGACTCTGATCCTGACTCTGATCCTGACCCTGACCCTGACCCTGACCCAGACCCAGACCCTGACCCAGACCCAGATCCTGACCCTGACTCTGACTCAGACCTAGGCCATGGACTCTGCTTTCACAGGACTCGCTCCATCATCTCTGGTCTTGAACCTGGTCGGGACTCTGAGCTCAGCCTGCAGCCACCTCTCTTCTTGTGGCTCCTTCACACCTTCACAGCGTTCTCTGTGTGGAAGCCAGCAAAGGCATCGGTTGATGAAAGGGACCTGAGGTGAGACAGAGTCCTGGTCCTGGTTCTGGTCCTGGTCCTGGTTCTGTTTCTGGCCCTGGTCCTGGTTCTGGTCCTGGTCCTGATTGTGGTTCTGGTATTACAGTTATTGAATAATTTGAGCGTCTTCACTTTGAAACTTTTTCTCATTTCCTGTCGTCCTCTAACCCCCCCCCCCCCCCTCCCCCCACCTCCCCGGTCCCCCTCCCCCCTGGTGTCCCCCCCACCCCCCACCCCGGTCTCTTGTGGACTCAGAGCTAATTGAGCCGCCGGCTCGTCTTATTATTCGTGTACAATTACAGATGTGATGATGAGCTTAAATCCTTCTAAGTGACCGTTCACGCCTCCTCGCTGCTTTGAAGTCTCGTCAAAGATGAAAAATGAGAAAAAAGAGGAAACCCGACGGCCAATCAGAGGAGGGGAGGTGGGGGGGGGGGGCTCTTCCTCTTCTTCTTCTTCTTCTTGGTGGAATATAAACTATAAAGTCCATTAATTTTTTAAGCTGTATTTAATACATTCTGAGCAGAAAGTTTTGGCTGAGAGTGAGTCGGTGTTCCAGCTGACTGCATGAATATTAATGACGGTGTTACGCTGATTAAAGAGGCTTCAGCTCAAATCCAACACAATCCGCCTGTGATCCGCCCGCCGCCACGCCGCCGCCACCACGCACATGAATTTAGATACCGACATTAAGCTGAGGGGAGGTGCACACACACACACACACACACACACACACACACACACATACACATATACATAATTAAACAGACAAACAGTAAACACTGTCGTACGACAGCTCCGGTCTGACCGTTCATGTTAGAGCTGTTATTAATTATTATATTAGTCCATTAATCAATTGAAGGTCCCACATCAGCTCATCTTCAGGTTCTACTTGTATTTAGTGTTTCTACTAGAACTCTCTGCCTCTCTGGTGGAGCCTCAGTCCACCTGACAGACCTGGACCTGGACCTGGACCTGGACCTGGACCTGGACCTGGAGCAACAATCTCTAGGTTCATGGTGGAGAGGAGGTTGTGTTGCTCTGGCTCTATCTATATGGCGTGGAGAGGAAGTCGTGTTGCTCTGTCTCTATCTATATGGCGTGGAGAGGAGGTCGTGTTGCTCTGGCTCTATCTATATGGCGTGGAGAGGAGGTCGTGTTGCTCTGGCTCAATCTGGTTGGTGTGGAGAGGAGGTTGTGTTGCTCTGGCTCTATCTATATGGCGTGGAGAGGAGGTTGTGTTGCTCTGGCTCTATCTATATGGCGTGGAGAGGAAGTCGTGTTGCTCTGGCTCTATCTATATGGCGTGGAGAGGAGGTTGTGTTGCTCTGGCTCTATCTGGTTGGTGTGGAGAGGAGGTTGTGTTGCTCTGGCTCTATCGATCTGGCGTGGAGAGGAGGTTGTGTTGCTCTGGCTCTATCTATATGGCGTGGAGAAGAGGTTGTGTTGCTCTGGCTCTATCTGGTTGCCGTGGAGAGGAGGTTGTGTTGCTCTGGCTCTATCTATATGGCGTGGAGAGGAGGTTGTATTGCTCTGGCTCTATCTATATGGCGTGGAGAGGAGGTCGTGTTGCTCTGGCTCAATCTGGTTGGCATGGAGAGGAGGTTGTGTTGCTCTGGCTCTATCTGGTTGGCATGGAGAGGAGGTTGTGTTGCTCTGGCTCTATCTATATGGCGTGGAGAAGAGGTTGTGTTGCTCCGGCTCTATCTGGTTGGCATGGAGAGGAGGTTGTGTTGCTCTGGCTCTATCTGGTTGGCATGGAGAGGAGGTTGTGTTGCTCTGGCTCTATCTGGTTGGCATGGAGAAGAGGTTGTGTTGCTCCGGCTCTATCTGGTTGGCATGGAGAGGAGGTTGTGTTGCTCTGGCTCTATCTGGTTGGCATGGAGAGGAGGTTGTATTGCTCCGGCTCTATCTGGTTGGCATGGAGAGGAGGTTGAATTACTCTGGCTCTATCTGGTTGGCATGGAGAGGAGGTTGTGTTGCTCTGGCTCTATCTGGTTGGCGCTGAGAGGAGGTTGTGTTGCTCCTCACATATAATCACATTATACGTGTTATTTTAGTCCTATAGATCGTCTGTGTTGTATTTTCAATATGTCGTTACTCTGAACACTCTTCTGTCCGTCCTGGTGGAGGATCCTCCTGTAACCCTGGTGGAGGATCCTCCTGTAACCCTGGAGGAGGATCCTCCTGTAACCCTGGAGGAGGATCCTCCTGTAACCCTGGTGGAGGATCCTCCTGTAACCCTGGAGGAGGATCCTCCTGTAACCCTGGAGGAGGATCCTCCTGTAACCCTGGTGGAGGATCCTCCTGTAACCCTGGTGGAGGATCCTCCTGTAACCCTGGAGGAGGATCCTCCTGTAACCCTGGAGGAGGATCCTGAAACGCTCTGTTTTAGTGCATTTCAACAAGAATTGTGTTGCTATGCAACAGCTTGGGTCCATGTTTACTTCCTGTCAGCTGATGTCGTTCACATCCACTGCAACAGGAAATAAACTGGGACACATTTAGAATGTTTAAAAATGGTAATGGCCTTTAACTGATCAGCAGAAACATAATCAATAACTAATCTGATTATTGATCCATAGATATAATATATATTTCTATATATATACACACACACACACACAGAGTACACACTGAGCTGCGTCCAGGTGTTTGACTGTATACCTGAACCTGCAGCCAATCACGTTCCAGAGTGTCATGTGACCTCCGTGTCGACTGTATTCCCTGAGTTTAGTCATTAAGGCAGAGCCTGCTGAGACATTTAAAGACCTGATGTCATCAGCCAGTCTGTCGGCGCCCTCTGGTGGACG